>NC_056743.1:129621925-129649425 GCF_019279795.1 Protopterus annectens | reverse complement strand
TCTGAAGTACAGGCCAACACTAAGGGACTCTGGCTAACAAAGTTTGCAGATGACTGCAAACTGGGAGCCATTATTGAATCCCCAAAGGATGTGGATATTCTACAAAAAGGCCTTACAGAAACAGATGCCTGGTGCCAGAGTCATGGGCTCCAGCTTAATGCCATGAAATGTATAGTTATCCCCTTTGGAAAAAAACATGTACCCATGAACTGCCACATAGGTGGCAGGACACTAAACATCGAAAGTGTGATGAGAGACTTAGGGACACAAGTGGGCAGTGGTCTCACTTTCGATAACCACATCACCACAACAGTCAGGAAATCCTTCTATGTGGCACACCTCATCACTAAGGGCTTTTCATCCAGAAAAAAAGAGGTCATTGTCCCACTGTACTCATCCCTCATTAGACCCATTATAGAGTATAATGCCCCATTTGGTATGTACCTCACAAGACATCTGCAACAGCTGGAAAGGCCACAGAAATACCTCACTAAAAGAATCACAGGCCTAAAGCAGATGCCATATGTTGACCGTCTTAAAAAAACTCCAGCTATACTCTGTGGCATATCGTCTACTCAGAGGTGATCTCTGCTTAACATACAAGGCCATGTCAAACCCTGAGCTGTTGGACATGCTCAACGTAAAGAAATCCCAATCCCTCAGAGCCACATGCTCCAGGGATCTAAACCTGATCATCACAATCAACAAAACATGCTGGAGGGATAGGCTCCTGACCCAGAGACTCCCCATACTCTGGAATAGACTGCCCATACATGTCAAGCAGAGCGCCTCATTGGCCCTCTTCAAAAGGAACTGTGATGATTGGATGGGAGATAGGAAATTCACCCCGGGGATCATGTCAGTCGCCCTGCTAGACAGGGGCCCAGAGAAGTAAATATTGTGGGAAGAAATTTCCAGGGAATTGTTATGGCTAGGCTTGCATAAGCCTTAGGGCCGATAGCCTAGTACCAACCTATGAACCTATAATATTGACAAAGCAGATATTCTGATAAGAAGTGATTGCTTCTATATATTATACATGACATTTCCCTTAAATATATATTTCAGCCTTGCAGCTTACATGCACACACACACACACACACACACACACACACACACACACACACACACACACACACACACACACACTGCTTGTCAGGCTGACCTTTTATTTAGTTGATTCTTTTCATCTCAATTTGAACCCACATCATATTTTCCCAGCCTTTTCACTTCAATAAAAATATTCAAGAGGCAAAAAATAAATATATTTTAACCCCTCAAGCCCTTTTAACTTGCAGCAAACAGATGAAACTATTTATACTTTTTGTGGAACTAACTCTACACCTTCATGCAGGGACAGTTGCTCCCAGTCGGCAGCTGCACCCACCAGAGTTACCTATTCTAAAATAAGTTAACCATGCTGACATGTTAAATCCTGTGTTCCACTTGCACAGTTTGCTATATGGCCTTATCTTAACTCTATTTCCCTCCCAGATATAAAATCAATTTGCATGCTTTCAGCAAATTTTATCTTTTAGCTTTAAGAAAAAGTGCACTAGCTACCCTTAGATAAGTAAATAAACTAAATTGTGTAATTTTATATTTAATGTACTGAAGTACTCTGGTTGCTGGGTAATAAATTATTTGTACAGCTACTGAATTCCCAGAGTTTCAAACTTTATTTTCATCCCAGTTTCCCTTTAACAGTTAAATATATAATGCCTTGTACATTTCACACATAACACACTGTTCAGATATTTCCAGATTAGTGGTTTGCATCTGCAAACTCTCTGGTTCCAAAGGCGTTAACTAGTGGAAAAAACAAACAAAAAGAAAGCAACTTTGCAAATGCAATAAAGAACCCTTGCCCATGTCCTTGTCAGACATTTTATAATTAACTGCTTGGACATGTTTTCTCTTTATCTTAAAATCAGATAGTAATGGAAAAAAATCAACAGCTAATTTATGATAACTTTGCAAATGTGAGAAATAAGTACTATTTTCATACTTTTCATCATTTTGTCTTGTTTTTCAAGACTATTCACTTATGAAAATCTGCTGTACACAGCTAAAACGAAGGACATTAATCTAGGCATCCAACTCTACAAACAGGGGGGAAATTAACCTTTCATTTTATATCTAATATGATAAATATATTTTTACATTCTCTAGCAGCCTAGGATCACAATCTTGTTTTAACTTTAACTTGCTTCTTTCCAATGTTTCCTGTCTTGTTACAGTTTAAAGCCTGGATGCATTATATTTAAGGTAATGTACTTCTTACTTTAACATGAATAAAATACAATCATTCACTGACAACACTCTTCCACTTCACATTTTAAAATATCTCTGACTACATACTACACAGAACTGCTTTAGAATACAAAATGCAATTTACATCATGAAGATTTTTTTAGAAATGCTAATAAAAACAAAACTTTTTTTTATTTTATTTACAGTTACTTCCTCAGTCACTTCATTTTTCCTTCTAAACATTAAACACAGAGATACTTGAACACAGACACAATATGATACCTTTTATTGGACCAATGTACGTTTTGTAATTACTTGAGCTTTTGAGCTGATATGAGCTCTTCATTACAAGTTAGTTTATGATGTTAAATACAGTGCTTAAATATCCACGTGTGCCTAGAAATGAAAGCACATCATTTATTTCCAATTGGCTAAAAAAAGAAATATTGAACAATGCTTCTTTGAAATACATGTAACTCACACTACACCTTAGAGGCAGACACTTGTGTGTGTGTGAGAGAGAGAGAGAAAAACTGTATAACAGGGCCATGAAGTGCTGTAAATATATGAAAGTTTGGCATGTTACATAAGAGTTATTGGTCATTTAGCAGGGAAGATAATACTCAGACACACTGTTCTGACATTTAATGAAACAATAAATCTCAAAACAAGAAATGTGTAAGTTGTTGCTTTGGAACACTACCTGCGTTTCATGATTTTTGGAAATTATTTAGACTGAACTTATACATGAAGTTCTAAGACCACTAGTGTCTTTGTTTTTTTATGAGATTATTTAAATCCAGACAACGAAAACAAGAATTATAATTTGCATGTTGTTAATCTGTCTAAACAAGTAATCTTTGTGAGACGGATGTTTTAACAGAAAATATAAATTAGCAAAAATCTCTAGTTCACAATGATAAAAAAGGCAGAGACTACCAAAGGCATAAGATACATGGTTAGATATGGCTACTGTATGAAATTAATGCACTATATAGTCTGTGGTCTAGCTAACTGAGGGAATGAGACAAAAAAGGGGTAAGAGAAAGAAAAGAAAAGAAAATATTGTTATGTGAGCCTAAGGTTCTGAATAACAGTAGAATTCTAAATATGTCACAAAGTAGGTTTACACTTTAGAGACCATCCCTTAGTTTAACACAATCTACACATTACCAGCCCCTTTCTGACACTTCATGTACAACCATAATTAGCATGTCTAAATTACAATTGATGGGAATGATGCCTTACACTGCTCCCAGCCATTCAGTAGGTTTTACCTTGTTTTCCTCCCGATCATCTTGATCTCCCAACACCAGTCTCTGATTCAAGTCCAAGGGGCTACTGATACTTCTAGTTATTTCCTGGGCTTTCTTTTGCAACAATGGAAACAGTTACACTGGCAAAGACCCTCTATAGGTTTTGTTATTGAGAGGAGAATGTAAAGCAGAGTCCCCTTTAACTTGCTAACTCACTCTTGGTTGGCTTAACTTTGTTTTATTAACTCTTTAGCCAGTTTGGCATCCAAACATGCCTTTGACTCTCCAGAAAAAACAACTTTTCTGAAGACGGCTAGATACAGAAACTTGAATTTCACTCTTGCCTCTTCACATGCCTGGTTGTTCAGACAAACTTTATTCACTGTACACTTGGTGGAAAAGAAGCATCATTTTCTACAATTACTGTGGTGTCCCTAGTTTTTTATACTTTTCCATTCTGACACAGTTTTGTCAGGAACACAGCCTTTTGTTGGTATGCAAGAACTTTCATTAATGTAGGTCTTGGCTACGTTACAATGGCCAGATTTGGAGCACTGACATAATGTTCTCCCTTAATTAACTTCTGCTGTGGAACAGAAGTCCAGTTGATTATTTATTCTTTCATAAAACTGTATGCTCTGTCTTCTAGCTCTACTATATTTTGAAACTATTCTTCTTGAGAGGCGTCATGTTCAGCCAGTCTTTCTTCATTTCATACTCTGATTTCCACAGTTTTATCAGCTTATCTGAATAGAAAATTAAAGCTACAATTATATTTCTAGCCCTTTGTCATTTGATTTTAAATATTCCTCCAGTGCCTCACTCATTTTAAACACCTCCAAGTGGCTTGTTATATTTATTTCCTTTTGAAATGGTTTTTGCTATACAACTTCAATGTTCTTTTCAGCCAGAACTTTTTCTTCTTTTTTTTTTGATTGATTGTCTCTTACCTTCTCAATATATGTAGCCTGCCTACAAGTCAGTAAATAAATTTTACCCAAATTGATCGTGTCTACTGCATTTTTAATATCATCTCAGTTTTCACACTGAGATAGAAGGAAATCCCCAAGTTCAAACCGATTACATGTGTAGATCTACAATTGTAGGACTGCATACATACCTGCTGACCTCACCAGACCCAAACATAGTGAAAGTTTTAAAACATGAGAAGAACAAGTCTAAGAGGACTCCCCTACTTAGTATAGCAGAAGGATATCGGTGTCAAGCAGGAATGGAAATCAAATCAGAAGTAAACAAAATTCATGCAGAAACTGAATGTGCCAAAAAACAAAAGAAAGAGTTTAAGGGGAAGGATAAAAAAAATGATCTACTTCAACAATTGGCTCAGCTTCTGGTTTTAGTCCAGGGGTACCCAGTATCTGTCAGTCTGGGAGTATATGGTAGACAGACGTTAGTGCTTTGCTAGAGATGGTCTGCAACTGTCCCCCCATAGTCTTTCAGATACTAGCAAAGGCCTTTGCCTCCCCATAGTGCTCTTTTTTTAAGCAATGTCAAAACAACAAATATTCAAATGTAACAAAGCCTAACTGAGACAAACTCAGGGCTGTGCTGCTTAATGCTACAGGTTTATGCACAAAACTGCACTCTCTGAAAGCACTCCTAACCTTAGAGGATGCTGACACCTGTACAGTTATCAAGACATGGTTCAAGGCTGCTGAGAGCACCCTGGCCAAGCAAGGCTACAATGTCCTCTACACATTCAGAACTCAAAATGAGCATGAAGAAACCAAAGGTGGAGATAAAGCCATCTTCATTAAAACCAAATATACTTTGAGATTGGTCAACAGCATGACTCGAACTACTCCATGTCCAATTAATTATTAAGCCAGTACTATACCACATCATTGCTAGCTATAGATCCCCCACCATGAACCAGGATAAGCACACTGCCTACCAATGATTTACTCACAATACAGCCCAACACCTTAGTCATGGGGGATTTCAACTATCCTTCCATAGAGTGGGGGACATACTGAAGCAAAAAAGAGGTTCCTGGACTTTAACAAAATTGCTCTGAAACAGATAGTTTGCACCCACACCAACATGGGGGAGTCACTGTGCTTCCCCATGTGTGATGCTCTCTCTGGTTAGGTCAGACCACAAATTGGTCTTGTTTGAAGTAACTACTGGAACGGACACCCACACAGGAACAAAAATTATAAAAAACTCTACCAAAGCTAACTACAGCCTACTAAGCGATGGTATAAAAAGCTTCACCCCACCTGCAATTGCAGACATCAATAATCACTATGCAGAAGTGTACGCAAATGTCCTGTACAAAGACTTAAGCAATTGCATAAACTCTGCTTTATCTGACCAGTTCAAAACCAGGTCTTCCCGTAAAAATAAGCCACTGTGGTGGACTTCAAGAATAAACAAATTATACAGCAAGAGGAAAAAACTATTGTCCAAAAGCAAGAGGAATATCAATCTACAGAGGCAGAGTTCCTCATAGCCCTAAACAAGAAAATTAGAAATCTTTTAAAATCTTCTAAAGCAAATTATGAAACTAAACTGCATCCCTAGCCAAGGATAATCATAAGACTTTTTTTAACTACATCCAAAGTCTAAAAGGGAATGCCGAGCTATGTGCTGAACTGGTTGTAGATGGGATCACTCATACTACACTGGAAGATATCACCAACCTGCTAGCTAATAGATTCAGTGCAAACTTCACCATCCCATCACCACCTTCCATATCCTAAAGCATACCTGACACCAACCCTCTACCTAGTATCTCTAGACAGCAGGTCATCTCTGCACTCGCTAAGGGTAAAAACACGGCTTCACTGGGACCAGATAACATCTCAGGTTGTTTACTAAACAATCTAAAACAAGACCCAGTGGAACCACTTGGTGTTCTCTTTCATCATAGCTTGAGAACTGGCTATGTTCCTGCAGAATGAAGAACAGCAACAATAATTCCCCCCGCACAAAAAGGGGCCATCAACGGACCCCGGAAACTACAAACCCATATGTCTAACTAGCCTCATCTGCAAGGTAATGGAAAGAATCACAAGGGCGTAGGCAACCTCCAAATGCTGGATCCAACCCAGCTTAACTTCATTAAGGGTAGAGCATGCTTATTAAACCTGGTGGACTTCGAGAATGTCAGCAAAGCCACCTGGTGGACTTCTTTGAGAATGTCACCAAAGCCACGGATGAAGACTGCCTAACCCGACTGCGGCAAGGCTTTCAACACAATTCCCCATTCTGGCATCACTGAGAAACTCTGCCAGACAGGGATTAGCCCTTACACTACTAGATGGGTAGCCAATTGGCTCAATGACAGAATACACTCTGTCAAAACTGGTTACTCCACCTCCACCAGTAGACCAGTCACCAGTGAAGTACCACAGAGGTCTGTGCTGGGCCCCTTACTGTTTTGCATCTATTTCACAGAAGTCCAGACCAAAGTAGATGCCTTTGGCTCAACAAATTCATTGATTGCAAACTAGGAGCAATCATTGAGTCCCCAATGATGTCAACATATTACAAGAAGGGCTAACACAAAGACATGACTGGTGCCAAAGCCATGGTCTAAGGTTTCACACTAAAAATACAGGGATTCCAAACCATGACATACAGGGACAGGCTGGAAGCCCTGTCACTTTACTCTGTATCTTATAGGCTGCAGAGATGTGACTTGTGCTTGGCTTATAGATAATCTCCAACCCTGCCCTAATGGAAATGCTGCACATCTGCAGGTCAAATGGCCCAAGAGTCCCTCACGCTAGGAATCTCAACCTAGCTTGTGACATTAACAGAATATATTAGAGAGACAGATGTGTCTCCCATAGACTGCTGCATCTCTGGAATACACTTATTATTCACATAAAACAGAGCTCCTCACTGACCCTAGTCAAACTCAACCTAGATAACTGGATGGGAAACTGGAAATTTGCCCCTGTGGTGGCACCCATCCCCCCCCCCCAATGGAAATCAGTAGCCAATGTTGATTACAGATCTGCTCTCTACATAAATTCATTCTGCAAACTACCCAAAAAGAACAAATGGGGATACTTGGGATTAGCAAGGTTAGACTTGTAAATGTTCTAGGCTGCTAGTCAAGTAATCACCTATGATCCTAGGAGAAGACAAGAAATTTGGAAGGGGCATAAATATTGTTGCAGGGATAGAAAACTGTTGGAACAATGTCATTTTACAAAAAGAAGACAAACATAATAAACTTGACTTATGCAGAGTGCCTTAAGGCCGTTTCCCTCTGCTCAGTCTCCTATAGATTGCTAGGGGTGATCAATGCCCGACTTACAAAGCATCCACAAACTGCACACTTATGAAGCTCTTGCATATTCGTAAGTCAAACAGTACCACAAATACATGGTATAGGGACCTGAAGTTTTGTCTGCGACTCAAACTGAACATGATAGACTGACAGATATATGTGTCCCTCAGACTTATCTTCCTATAGAACAGGCTCTCAAGCTGAGTTTGTCTATTAACCAGTTTAAGCACAGCCTAGACAAGTGGAGAATAGGAAATTTACACTGGGCTTGGAACCCATGTCCCTTATGGGCAGAGGTAGCTTCTAAATGCCTGGCCTGGATACAGGACATCATCATTCTTTCGGGAAAACTTGGCTTGGCTTAGAAAGGCCCCCTCGGGTTATCCGCTTAGTAGCAATCTATGAATTTAAGCTGGCCAGGATCTGATGCAGGAATGGTTAAAGACAAGTGAATTTAAACCAAAAGATGAAAGGTTACTGTTGGTGGCCCAGGACAGTGGACTACATACATGTTGGTTTACAAAGTCCAATGAGCATGTGGGAGAAACAGACAAATGTAGGTTCTAGAAAACAAAATAGGAATCAGTTGCATATCTTGTTGCTGGGTGTGATACATTAATGGCAGAGGGCCTGTATACTGGAAGGCATAATAATGTGGCAACACTGTTGCACTGGAGATTGAGCAACATTACAATACTGAAGTAGCTGAGAACCATTGGATACATGAGCCACAAAACATCGTAGAGAATGATGAAGCTTAAAGCACATGGGATCACCCATTACCAACAGTTCAAAAAACAGGTGTGAGAAAACCAGATAAACTAACCTATGTAAAGGAAACAAAAGTAACATTGATCACTGAAACTGCTACACTCCGTGATTAGTGTCTTAAGTACAGAGAGACACAAAGTCATAAAATACCAGGATTTGTAGGTAGAAATGAGGGCAATGTGGAAGGATACCCATACAGTTTCAATAGTAGTAGGTGCAATGAGTCTCATAAAAAAGAATTTACAGTCGTATTTAGATATGTCACCAATACATGTAACTCCATATGAAATGCAGGAGTCCATTCAGAGTACACGGCAGGTGCTGTAAAGAGCACGTTTGGTTAACATCAAAGATAAAAGCAGCACTAATGTCATGAACTTTAATCATACTTTGACTTAGGAACAGGGTTCATTCCCATCATGGTATTAGAAACCAAAACGACTAAGAGAAATTAAACCAAAGGACAGCTCTAATCAGCCGACTGCTAAGGTTACTGTCATCTTGGAAGTCACTTTCCCTTTATTCAGGGCTCTGATTTCTTTCCACAGCCTCATGATAAATCAAGTGAAAGAAGTGGCAGTCCTCCAAACTGCTCATAAGCATGGGTTAACAAGACTGGGCATCTTGTGATGGACTACATCCCGCCCAGGATTCATTCCATACCATATAGACAGGCCCTGGCTTCCCTACAACATCTGAAGATGATAAAATGTACAACAGAAAATGAAGGAAGGAATGAAGGAATTCGTTCCGATGGATGTCATCATGCAAAGAATGGACAAAATAAATCCTGACGGCTCTAAACCATCGTACTCTGTCTCTCCCAGCATGAAGAAAATCACTCAAAGTTGTACATGGGAAGAAATGTTAGAAGACTTACTGCAGACATCTGGAAATGATGTGGGAGATGGTGGCAAGTGAATATTAACCGAATCAAAGGGCTGGTCTACAGGGCAGAAATATAGTGACAATGAGGCAAATATAGTGGATATATACCAAGAGTTGTACTAAAACCTGGCTCAGAATGCATCAGTACATAACCAGCAAGTAAATGAAGCAGATACTAACTTAAGGTGACCAACCCATAAGAAGCACCACAGCAGATAGTGTCCTGTTAGACAAGTGTATTTCTAAACGATATACACTACATTTATTACACTTAAGGAATGTCTTATCCATCATGTTTTTTATACTACTTTTTTATGAAGTACAGTTTAGGACAACCCGCTATGAAATCTTCAGACAGTGCAAATTCTATTCTTCTGGTAGGAAAGTTCTCACTTCTAAACATCCTTATAAAGAAGTTATAAAAGGCCTAGTTAATAAAATATTAAGTAAATATGTATTCAAGACCTCAAATGCAATGAACCAGAGAGGTAACCAATTCAAGACAGCAAAGTATACAAAACCAAATTGTAAAAAAAGAAGCTGTAGCTCTCACCTGGAACAAAATCACAGACATAACCTTACAAAATGCAAATTACGCTGATGTGAGAGTTTTCAAAGGGAAAATAATTATAATAGAACAAAACAGCTCACGTGGACACTAACTCTAAATAAACAAAAATGAAATAAGCTAGTAACACAGTTAGTGACTTTAACACAGTGAATTTATTGACATATTTACACACTAAAATTCTGAGAATCGCTGCCTTCATTAGATTAATGAAATAGTTGGCTAGTCAACGTCATCTTTTTGGGAAAAGCCAGTCAAGATATGGTAAGGCTTTTATTTAAGTGCAAGTGTGCATGTGTGCCCATAACAAAAAGGGAAAAGGTTCTACAGCAGATGCGTGCCAAACCATACCAGAAAGACCCTGCAAAAATAAACACCATCACCAGTAAAAAATTACAACTTTCCCCTAAATGAAGACATCTAGGAAGATATGCAAATCTTCTATTAAGGATATGCAAGTGTTCCAGCTAACTAGCTTTTGAATGCACAGTATCCCATATGTCTTATTAATGCCTTCAAGCCAACAAACCAAGAACTGGATAAGCCCAGAAAGAGGGAAATCGGCTTATCTACATCTAGTGTAGTCTGGCATTATTGACCCTAATGCATTAGTAAAGACTTGTGTCTTTCGGCTTATCCCGGCTAGAGGTCGCCACAGCGGAACTCCGGTCCGCTAATGTTTGGTAGTGAATTTTTACGTGCCGAGTTACCAGCCCTGACGCACAACCTTCAACGAAGGCTTGTCCATTCACGCATGCCTCCACACAGAAGACGCTCAACCTGAGAATCGAACGGGACAACGTCTTGCTGTGAGGTGACAACGCTACCGCAACACCACTACATACCAAAGGCAGCTGACTGCTGGTGTCAAATTCCAAAGGAAAAAGCCTGATGACACTGTGTGAACTAATAATCAAGTAACTGCAGTACAAATATCCGTTAAACAAATATTCTCTGAAGAAAATAATGTTAGCAGCTATACAGCTTGTGGAATACCCACGGACAGCAACATTTCACCTCTGATGTTTCACTGCCTGATGGCAAACGAGAAAGTCAGTTGGCAATCCACTGGGAAAAAGTTTACTATGTAACTGTCACGCTTTCCTCCTCCACAGCAAAAGAAAATAATAGCGGTCCTTTCCTCTTGTAGAGTAGAATCTGAGCTGATACTACATATCTAGATAGTGAGGGGACCCTCTGTACCATAAATACTGCCCACCATAATAAAGTACAGAAAAATGAAAGACACTAGTACTGCACAAATCTCACAAGGAAACATGTAATGGTCCAAAAGAACATCCAATTTTTTTATAAAAAAGTTACACTTCCCTATAACTAAGGACTTAAATGAAGATCTTGCTGGTGGAGGTGACTTGTACCTCCCTCTCTGCAGAAAGAGTATGAGCAATTCCCCCCTGATTTGTTCAAGTACCATACAATGGACTGGCTGCCATACAGAACCAAATGAGGCTCCAGAAGCAGCATTCCTTCTAGAACCATCACAGCCAGAAAGGCAGCAATAACATAAAGATGATGAGGTACAGCTCATTGCCCAGGGGTAGCAACCTTTTTTGGGCTGTGGAAAGGTTAAGATAATCTCCCTTCCACAACTGCGATTCATGCATCTATAGGATCTGCACTGGGTATAGTGGCATGGAGAGGAGTCTACCTAGATAGTAGTGGGGACTGATCATGTTTCCAGAGCCCAGCAGCAAAAAGATGCACCAAGAAAGGATCTATGTGTCAAGTTGCCAATGGCATATAGTCCACAGCAATACACACAACCTCAAGGATGTAAAAGGCAGTGTGAAAACAATGGCTGCACTCAAGGCCAGAAGGTACTGCAGGGTTCAGCCCATAATCCTTTACTGTACCCTCACCAAGGTTGCCTACCAGACCAACTATATCGGATACCCAAGAGTTAGCACAACAAAAATTCAGTCAAATGTTTGTAAATGACAGCCTGGGAACACACATTTCTGAAATGAAAACATTCAAGCTTGTCACTTTACAAGCAAGTGAGAAACTAAAAACAAAAAGAGTTTTTGTGGCAGCAAGTCCCCTTGCATACCTTGCATTACTGCTTTCACTCTGAGGTCACTAACATGTCTGAGAAGCCACTATGAATGACAGACAATGTACTCCCTTGTCTCTCAATTTTTCTGAAGCACATTGCCCTCAGACATCCCAGCACTTAACGAGATGCGAATAAATAAAATATCGTTCCACTGTAAGGGATCCCCTGCACACATTTACCAATATATAACTTGTACCTCCTTCAAAGCACCGGAAATCATACAGCTTGTTTTTTGTTCAGAAAACAAGACTCACTCATGTTGCGTCTTTTGGCTTTTCCCAGTTAGGGGTCGCCACAGCGGAACTCCGGTCTGCTAATGATTGGCAGTAGATATTTACGTGCAGGGTTGCCGGCCCTGATGCACAACCTTCAACGAAGGTACGCCCATTCATGCATGACTCCACACAGAAGACACTCTAGCTGAGAACTGAACAGGATAACGTCTTACTGTGAGGCGACAACACTACCGAAGTGCCAAAACAAGACTCACTCATGCTTATATAAAATGCAGTCAGTTTGCTATCACATTTAAATCCTCATGCTACTGCAAACAAAAGGTGAATAAATACCTGATCCATTGAAACAGTAAACATCATATTTGTCACTGAAATGGGTTGAGTTCAGAAGTATGACTCCTGTTGCATTAGCAGCACAATTAAAATGAGATTCTTGCCGAACAATGGCAACATGACCTTCAATCCAACCGTATCTGCAAATAAAATAAAACAAACAAAAAAACAAGGTTATGTGAGATACTCACTATAATGACACATATTTTACATGTGAGCATCTCTCTGTAAGATAAACAGCACTGCCCAAGAAGTAGGACAGCTCATACTTTCTTTCCACGCAACACCTCTAAACTCTACCCCCGTGGTCATTCCAGTCACTAGAAATAGAAGGGTGAACCCACACCTTCCAGTCTTTGTTTTTTTCCTGCTGTACTCAAGCAAAAGTAAAAACCTTCAACTACCATGGCAGACAAAACTTCAAAACATGTCATGGGTGCAGGAATGGAAAACACAGGAAAAGGGGAAGAAGACGACTGAGATGCGCCTCGCAACCAGAGTTTTCACCTTGAGTCAGCAGTATGCTATTGTGATTTTCTTACATAACTCCTGCATCTTACTTCAAGATGGTCTGGCTGCAGAACAAGCACAATGGCAACCCTAGCTTTATCCATGGACCTCTAATGGAGACCTTAGGAATAACAATGGACTATGAAGCAATGCTTTTCAGAACTAATGAAATAAAGGAACCTCACGATCTGAAAGCTGAATTCAATTTGTAATGTTAATAAATGTAAGAAACAAAAAAAGTTGCAGCCATACAAATGCCATTCAAAGGAATATCCTGAAGACAACTTTAAAGGGACAATCCCACGGATTTGATTCAGCCTTTGTTAAGTAGCCTTTCGGGCATTTTATGACCCGACTGCTGCTGCCATTCTACAAAGAGCATCAGTAATGCAAAGCTTTTAAAACATTAGTAAACAGAGTTTTTTTTGTTTCTTTCATTTCATATTTTATCCTGTGGTGATTGTGAATCCTGGCCAACTACAACAACTTTATGACATGGCTTCTACCTATAGAAAGCACCTGAGTGAGGTAAACTAGTGGAAACCATATTTCTCTTTCTTTCATTTCAGGTTTTACGGTGTTGTGATTTTTGAATACTAGCATGGTGCAGTGACTTTCTGACCCGCTAGTAATTCTATAAAAAGCAAGTGTATGGCAGAAGGTTGGAGCATTAGTAGACGCACTCTTCTATTCCTTTTTCAATTTCTAGTTTGATATGTGCCTATTTCTGACTACTACTAGACAAATGCACTATTTTTTATGAGCAGGTTGCTTGTACATCTGTAGAAACATGAGTGACGCAAACTTTAAAAATTAATATACACTCATCTTTTCCTTTCACTTCATATTTAATTTTTTGCTGCTCTGGACCTACTAGCCAAATGCACTTCCCAGTGTGCATCATGCATCTTAGTGAGTTAGTGTGTTGTATTCTTTGTCTTTTAACCTTATATCTGCATGAATCTGTTTCTAATTCCACTGTTATTATATACAAACAAATAATGGAAATGGTAATGTAAAGCGTTTGGCATCATTCTAACAGTTTGCAGTACTTAACGAGTGTCAGATTCCAGGTCTGACAATGATTAATCCTACATTGTAATCTTTAAACCGTTTCCATTCCAACTAACTCGCATGACAGCATACCTCTCAAATTTTTAGCACAATAAATCTGGACAAAGTCTAAAATATTAGGGTACAAATGCCCAAAAATATAGACAAAGTTTAAATATTGCTCCCATAACTTAACAAAAGTTGCTAGAATAATAGGATTTCTTAGTGTGCATTTTCTGAAGGATATGAAAGTCAATCCTCAGTGATTTGCCAGAAAGTCAAACTTTTACGAGAACAGACCAAAAATGTGAGGCAACAATGTGGACAGTTGAGAGGTATGTATGCTAGTGATGACAGAGCAAAGTGACAGAAAGTACAGTTAGGTAAAATCTTACCATAACAGTTGATGTCCTCTTCACTGCTGCACTATTTGGTACAGAAGTGATGTATCACCATGGGCAGCCTGTTGCTTGGCCAGTATAAATAAGCTCAACAGGGATCTCCTGGTTGTGCCGTATGTCACATTTATGCTCTCCCACAGAACACATGGCATAAAAGGGACTTTATGGATGTAACTACCTAAAACTGCAATGCCCTAGAAGAGAACAGTCATCATAAGACAAAGGAGTCTACACACATCCAGAAGGAAACAAAATGCAGAATAAACAAGAGGGGGATGAAGGCAGGGAGTGAATACTGCAACAATGAAGAGGAGGACATCTACTGTTATGGTCCAATTTTACACAACTGTACTATGTCATTCTATATCACTGTTACATTATTCGGTACAGAAGGGAGAGTAAAAAAGCTCAAGAAACAGAATGGGAGGTGGAAGGCTGAGAAGAGCACTCAACATACCCACCCACACAAAATGGTTTCAGCAAAACCTGCTCTGGCCCTAGAAACCATATCCAAATAATAATGTTTAGTAAAGATATGCAGTGACGACCAAGTAACAGCTTCAAGGATAGAATTTATGTCCAACCCTTGAGGAAGGCACCAGAAGGGACAACAGCCCTAGTGGAATGAGCTCTAAGTACAATTTGCCGTGAAAAGAATAGCAAAAGGAAATTGCCTTGGATATCCAGGAGGAGAAAGTTTGTTTAAAAACAGCCAAACCCAAAGATCTGGAAAGAAAGGAAACAAAAAGCTGATCAGACCTGCAAACAGTCCTACCCCTGGGTTCACTAATCTTCCGTGCAGGACTAGCTTAGTCCTGCAAGGAAGCACCAGCTTAGGAGCAAGACGGCAGCGCACCATGCATATTAATGAAGGTGCGCTGCCCGACCTCCTAGGCTTACATGGAGCATGTATGAGTGCAGGGGGCGTGTCAGAGAGCAGAGCTCTCAGAATAAACATGCCCCTGCAATGTAGAACAGCAGAAAGTGGAAATAAATAAGTGAGACCACTCACAGGTGCCTACATATCCCCACCAACAGTCTCCCATGTGTACAACAGCAACAGTACATAGAAATCAAATGAAGAAACACCTTAATTTTTTTTTTTAAATCCGAGTACAGATAACCGTAGGTGCATGGGTGTGCCCATTGCTTAGCTACTGTTAAAGCAGCTTAAAAGGCTGAAGAGGATAACAAGGAAGATATATGCAAATGAAGCAGTACAACAATAGTGTAGTGGGCAGAGAAATCGCCTAATGAGCAGGCATTCCTGGTTCGAGTCCCACTGCAGCACAGTCTACTTTACAGGGCAAAGCACGTTATAACCAATATTTTTGTTGCAAAACCCACGAAATAACATATTTATGAACTGGAGTACTGCATTAAATGCACATATGAAAAGTCAGTGTCATAATGAATAAGGGAGTAGTAAGCAGGTGTAAGCACAGATAAGCAGTAGTAAGCATAAGTAAGCACTTGTAAGCGTGTTTAAGTGCGTTTGCATGGGGGTAAGCATTGCCTACACAGATTAAGCAAAGTAGAAGCTAAATGAGTGTAAGAAACTATAACTTGACGTAAGCAGTGCTTACCACCGCGCAAACCGCTTACAACTGCTTTAAAGTGCCTTAATCACTCTGTATCCAATGGGCCTTTGTCTGCCCAGCAACATAATAAACAGTCATGCATGTCTCGAACCCAGGACCCTATACACCATAGTCCCAGTAGCTATCCACCAAGCCATCACAGAAGTACAGAAGAATGAGATAGTAGTAAACATGTCCTCACCATAGTATAACCAAACTGAACCTGTGAAAGGTATAAGTATACAGTCATATGTGCCATAACAGACTACATAACATAAATATGTGAAATGGAGTACAGCAGTAATCCCAGCAGTGAGGTGTACTTGTAAAAGAGTGTCAAAGTCCCCAGTAAAACACAAGGACCCCACACAGTGTACGTACACATCAATCAGGGATACTAGGCATACATATAAGGTGTAATGAATAATAACACAATGCCAAAAAGGCATTATAATGAAGGTCTACTGTAGGCAACACCAAGCATTGCACAGGCCAGCTTAGCAGGTGTGAGCAATGTGTACACCAGCTAACTCTTTGTGCTCAGTGGCATACCCCTTTAAACAATGCCAACCTTAGGTAAGAAGGCTTGCCCATAGCTTAGCCTTTTCAAAACCAGCCAATCAAGGAAAAGTGCAGGACATCGGCCCTACTTAAACCCAAGAGCAGGAATATAGCTCATAACTGGTTGCAGCTTCCCCTTGCAGGCACTAAGTGGAGAAGGAGTGCGCATCCGGGCGCAGCGCTGGTGCATCCAGGAGTCCAAGATCATGGCTGGACTCCTAGTTAAAGACAATGCACAGAGACTGCTGCAGGGCCAGTACCACGGCTCCCAATATAAGGCGAAGGCCTGGGACCATCTCGCCCGCAACCTCACCAGTGCCACTGGCATACCCCAAACTGGTGAGCAGGTCAGACACCACTATGCCGACCTGAAGCAGTGGAAGGGGGACCTCCTGGAGGAGTGGCTCCAAGAGGCTAGAGCATCAGGGGATGTCCCAGCCGTGTGTAAGTATCAGTCCACTACCTGTTTAATAATTGCCAGCTCAGGTATATCATGGATAGGTATGGCTAAATATTCCTCTTATGTTCTCCACAGCTGCAATGGAGCGGGCCTTGAACCAGCAGTCCCACATCTGCCGCATGGCACAGTTGCGATGGGAGGCAGGTTAGTAATACTCATGCCTTTTACTGGCATAGGAAATAAAAAGAAAAGTAGTAGTAGTAAAGTAATTGCTAGTATAAAACCTGCATTGTTCAAGGCAAGTACTGCATACACAAGAGAATATAAGAGTCTCATATTGTTAATATGGCAATAAAAGGTGTAAAAGCCTGACAAAACAGGTCTAACTGCTGGACTTTATGTGCATATTCTGGTATCATATGGTAATGTAGATTTGCAATCATGTAATAATACTGTAGTATTAAGCACCATTACCCACACCATGCACCATAATGTGAATGTGTAGGAATGCCTGTATATGACAGGTGTAATCCCCAGAGACCATTTAGTACAACTGAGAAACACAGACAGTAAAGGGGGAAATGCAGACAACAAAACTCGAATAACACTTGCAACTGAGATGTGAACTGATGTTTTATTAGCACATATAGCCAGAGTTTGAATCCTGCCAGTGGTAGTAGTCTGCATACAGCATTATAAACCACAACTGTACAGATATGTCCAGACTGTCTATTAAAGTGGCCCATATCTAATGCCTATCAACCTGTCCCCCTGGGAAATCAGTGAGATGATCCCAGACATATAGGCAGCAAACAGGAAATACAACTGATTGACACACATCTATAACAACAAACCTGGTACACTAGCAACTCCTCAATACCTTATGTGACTAAGAAGCCACGTATGTCCCATTTACACCCCAATCTGTTAAACTATGGTCAGAGTGTGTACAGTAACAGAGTGAGATGTATCTGCATAATACTAATGTGTAACTTGGAACCTTGTGTGGCAACAGTCAGGTAGTGCTAACAAACACTGCTCCCACAGGTACATTGGATACAAACACTGTGCTGTGAAATACAGACCAATATAACCTGTACTGGTACCGTCCACCCTGGCATTGTAGGGGTTTGTGAGTGTTGCAGTTTCTCTGAATAATAAAGTATCACTGGTCACCTTTGCCCACACTGCGCTACATAATATAACTGTGTAGGAAAGCATGTATATGTGTGTGTCAGGTCAATAAAGGTGGAAGAGGCCAATATTCTAGATATGTCCAGGCATACCAGCATGTGGTCAACACATGGCCAGAGTCTGTGCAGAAAGAGTTGGACAGCATAGTGCAAAACATCCACCGGAATCCGGCCATATGAGTACAAAAAGTTAGTCAGTGTTAACAAACATTCCCTCCACAGGTATACCAGGTAAGAGGTGTATACTGCAGGTAAAACTGGTTCAAGTGTAATGATGTTGACAGCCATATCAGTGTCCAATATAGGTCTATAGGGTAGTATAGTAAGACTTGCAAGGTACAGATAGCACTGACTAGGAAAGTAATGTGGAGTACAGGAATATACAACTTGTTAATTGACTTCTTTCTCTCCCCCCACCTTATCTCCAACGATAATCAACATACCCACCACAACTGGTATGTACTGACTCTGATAACGGCCAATCATTTGATAAATATTCTAATGGTTCCCATGCATGTGCCATATTGAATTATTCCAACATTGTTGGCATGGTGCCATCAACGTACCTGCATGCTGTACTTATTACCACTGTGGTCCCATATATGCAGGTGTTCTGTTTGCTAAGCGACTGTTCCGTACCTGGTGTCTGGGTTAATGGGAATATCTATGCATGCAGTTATACCTAACCCTGGAATGTGTTGACTATTACTAATCTATATATGATGTTGAAATCTCCATATATGATGTTGAAATCTAAACACTATAGCAACCTTTAGGAAGGCCGGTCCCAGTGGACCCACCTGTCCCACCTCAGCTGGCCGAGGCACCGGGCACCAGCATGTCTGGGGCCCAACTCCACACCTCCCTGTCTATTGGTCCTGCACCAACTTCAGGTGGAACCACCTCAGGGGATAGGGCCCCCCCCCCCCCGGGAGAGGGCGCGGAGAGGCACCTGTCACCAGTCGCCAGGTCTGGGTCATGGTACGTAGAGCGAACAACCAGATCGGTGATCTTCTACACCAGCTTGAGGGCCATGTGTCACGATCAGAGAGTTAGCCTGGCTCTGTGGCTCAGGCCCCAGCACAGCCACCTTCAGGGCTGTGGAGGTGCAGTGGTGAATGCCCATGAGTGGAGACCTCTGTCCCACTGTTACCACTAGGGGGCTTGCGGGCGTCCGATATCCCAACACCCCTCCCCATCAAAGTGTTTACCCCCATGTCACATACCACCCCCTGTATGCGTCTTGTGTGTCTTGTCTGTTAACCTACCCAACCTGCCTCCCCAAATATACTTACTACCCCTCCCCATCATCCCACTCCCACCTGAAAAAAAGGGCAATCTGTTCCCACAAAAAAATCTCTCCACACACATAGCTGTCCATTTTGCACGTGTCCACTGGATACATGTAATCTGGTCTAATTGGCATCACAAAGAAGTTTTATTGTCTTCACCCCTCTCCCAGGGGTTCGAATGTCCAAATCTACCTCCAAATTCAGTGTATATGTACAGCTGTTGCTGTAGAAGAAATGGGCAGCTATAGACCTTCCCTACATCCTTCCTGCACATCCCTAGCTATTTTCTCTACTGTCTTTCCCTCTTTGTGCCCCTTTTTCACCACATTCCTATCAACCTTTTTTTCTTTTCTTTTAAAGAAATTAGCACGGGGGTAAGAAGGAGTAAGCTGTTTTAAGCAGCAATAAGAGGGTTTAAGCCTGTTTGCACAGCAGTAAGCACTGCCCACACAAGTTAAGCAATTTAGAAGCTAACTTGAGTATAAGAAACTGTAACCGGAAGTTAGCAGTGCTTACCTCCACGCAAACTCGCTTACAACTGCTTTAAAGGGCCTTAATCACTCTGTATCCAATGGACCATGTTCTGCCCAGCACCAAATAAACAGCCTCTGCAAGGCTCAAACCCAGAACCCTGCAAACCATAGGCAAAGTGATTTACCACTAAGTCACGACAGATATAAATAACTCTGATGTTATCACAAACATATCATTCAGCACAAACATTAGATATATATATGTGTGTGTGTGTGTGTGTGTGTGTGTGTGTGTGTGTGTGTGTGTGTGTGTATATATATATATATATATATATATATATATATATATATATACACATAAAACTTAATAGATATATACCTATCTCTCTCCATGCATACATCTATACATATATGTCTATATATGTCTATATATATATATATATATATATATATATATATATGTATATGTGTGTGTATATATATATATATATATATATATATATATATATATATATACACATACATATATATGCATACATATATATATATATATATATATATATATATATATATATACACATGCATATATATATATATATATATATATATAGAGAGAGAGAGAGAGAGAGATAAATATATATAGATATGTATATACAGATATATATTTATAGATATAATACAGAACATAAAGATACATATGAACACAGGCACCGTTAATGGGGTTGAGGGGGCTCAAGCAACATCTGTCTTACACGTATTGATATCTCTCTCACCCAGCAAAGCTGGTCTGCCCTGCAATACATTACCAACTGCTGCTATATGGAACATCTGTTCAACACCACCCTCACATGTGCCACTCACAGACTGACCTTACATATACTGGGCTGCTACACAGTTTGGTCTGATGGCTGTTTGTGGTATGGTACGTGTGTGTGTATGGCCCTACAAACATGTACGCCAATACGGTACCATACAGTGGAGCAGCATGTAACATCAGATAGGACGGGACCTAGAACAATGACATCTACCAGTCTGTACATAGGCTAAAGTACATATTAACAATACACACACTGTCGACATTTACCATAAGTACACAGACCTCAGTACTGTACAAACATCCAAAGAATGTCCAGGTTATGTCATCAAATGTAACTCCTACTGTACATAACATGTGCAGCAGTCTGATATCTCACTGGCTTATCAGATATGATGACACTAATTATGGTGTACAGCACATATGCATCACTTCATGCACGACATATGTACACAGGTTGACAGAGTTGTAGCTGGAAGCACATACACAGGGCCAATAATGACATGCTGCTGTGATAACCCCATACATTTACGGTCATAACAGGGTTTGTTGCAACATATGTCCTAGGAGGGATAAGAAGCCAGTAACAGTCATGGCTTTCACCATCTACAGACTGCAATCCTCATACTACCTTCTGCAGTCCACACATAGATGTTCCATTGGTAACACATGAAACCAAAGACACAACACACTGTCCTGTCTGCAGATGTCCCTGCAGATGGGGATTCCTCATAAACATGGAACTGACATGGCAGGTATTGAGACATGTAGGACAGTCATATCCACACACACACACACACACACACACACACACACACACACACACACACACACACACACACTGTTAAATCAACAGTACCCCAAATGCAGTATAGCAACACTTACAGTCTGTAGTCACGTCAGGCACATCCCCCTCCTGTGTGTTGCCCTGTTTCCACAGTGTATGTCGTTAGAGTTAAATCCCCAATCCATCTGAGATGCTGTTTGCCAAACAACAGATTTAGTTCCTGCTCACAGTGAATGAAAAGGGCCAACACCAACATGATGTTCCTAGATATTGCAGTGTGTTTCCATGCAACTAGCTATGGTAATGTTACCACTGCTGTTCCACATGCAATCAGCTAGGGGAGGGCTGCAATTTGTGCAGAGGCCATCAGCTGATCATGAGCATCACTTAAAATACACATGCTGCTGTGAAACAAAGCAGGTGTATGTCTCCACATCCACCAGAGAGGGAGTGGGAGAGGCAGACAGAGGCAAAGACAAGTCAAGGAGTGGTGGGAGAGTAAAACCTAAGCATGTTTGTGTCATACACCTACCAGCACAGGGTATCAAACCCCGATGACTATGTAGTGCTATCACATTTTTATGCAGTTATTGGATGCGCCACATGGGTTACCTGTTGTGGAGCCCTCAGAACATATATGTGATGGTGACTGACATCTGCAAAAGGGATACGGTAGCTATAAGGTAGGTGATGTACACGTGCCTGTCCGCATGAACAGGTGCCAGCATCAACACAGCCACACTTTCACAGGGACGCACACACACTGACCCAGTTGGCAGGGCCAGGATTACAACCCATCAGTAGTGGAATTGCCACAACACATCACTGTGCAGGTATCACATGCACCACACGGGTCATACGAGGGTTGTGTGGGCAAAGGGTATGGGGAAGTGTCTGACATCAGACAGCATGCTTCAGTATGCCCATACAGGTTGTAGGGAGTATGGATGTCAACATACGCACCATACAAAACGCACACAAACACACAGGGTGCCAGTACTGACATGCATGGGTGCATGTCTGCAGGGGTGTGTGGTGGCCGACTGTGCCAGACTGCTGTACAAGGCTAGGCAATGGGTATACCTTGGCATCAGGTCACATGACAATGGTCTGCATTGTGGCTCAGGCTGTAGTGTCTGCATTTGCCCACACAGGTGGGTATTATATCCCCCATCGTCACTTGGGTGACTATTGTGTGTGGCGTGCATCGCTTGCCATGTATGTGTTCCTTAGTCAATGACATGGACAGTGTCTGGGATGTGCACACCTTCCACATGCATGCACAGTGACATGTGAAACTGTACCTGGGGTGTCTGGCTCATGTTGTGAACACAGATCATCATCAGATGTGCCAGTCTTGCCCACCTGTGGCAAGAACTGGTAATGGGTAGCAGGTTTACCCTGCACCTAAATTGATAGCATGCCAACAGCATTGCCTGGTGTCAGTGGCATCTGTCAATACAGGGCATGTTGTCAGGCATGGTATGTCCTTTGTGGGTCACATGTGATGGCACCAGAGGTGTTTTAGGTGATGGACAGGGTGCCATGCCCTCTGTAGCCCACAGCTATCACCCCATAGTTACTATCAGTGGCCAATATGCAGTGTACTACCCACATATTGGCTGTTGCCTAGGCATGTGTGTGTATATGAGACATTGGTTCAGTGCGTGTTCTGAGTAATATTGGGGTTAACTGTGATTGCCTGGCCTTGATGTCACATCTATGAGTACGGCATTGCACCCCAGCCTCTCAGCTATTTCACATCTGTTATCCCTGTATGGTGGACATTGCGATATATAGCAGGGCCACCATATAAGAAATACGCAAAACCCACTCCACATTGGCCACAGGTGTCTCATACTCACAACCACCTCCATACAGGATATGTGTTATGCACACACACACACACACACACACACACACACACACACACACACACACACACACACACACACACACACACACACACACACACACACACACACACACACACACACACACACACGTCATGTCTGTGAATAGAACCCCTACCTAACTAGTTTCTTACACTACAGCAATACACAGTTATAGTACGCGCCACAGAAATTACTGGAGTACTCCTTCTCCAAAGGTGTATAGCACATTGGATGACATCAGCAGGATTGCCAAAGTAGGACATTCAAACTGTAGTGAGTGTGACTAGCCTAAAATGCGTTGCTCCCTACACAGACAGTGACACAAACACAAAACATCCACAACCGACATGTGTGAGTATAGAACCCCTAACAGAGATCTATATCATACTACAGCATGGAGCTGTTATAGGATGCAACACGGGGATTACTAGGGTACTCCTTCCCCAAAGGTGTATTTCACAATAAATTACATCAGCAGGATTGCCAAAGTAGGCCATTTGAAATGTACTGCGTGTGACTAGCCTCAAATGCATTGCTCTGTGCACAGACATTGAAACACACACAAAACATCCAGACCTGCCATGGGTGGGGATAGATCCCTACCACAGTTCTACATCACATTACAGCAGTACGCAGTTACAGGACATGCTACGAAGATTACTGGACTACAACCTTCCAAGAGGTGTATTTCTAGGTGGGTGACATCAGCAGCCTTGCCAAAGTTGAGTATATGAATTGTAAGGAGTGTGAATACCCTAAAAAGCATTGCTCTCTACACAGTCAGACACGCACTCAAACACATACACAGACACACACTCACACACACACAGTTGCCAAGTCTGGGGTTATAACTCCTACCTAACTAATTTATCACACTACAGCAGTTCACAGTTATGGAACATGCCATGGAGATTACTGGGCTACAACTCTCCCAAAGGTGTATTTCACACTGGATGACCTCAACAGGTTTGTCATAGTAGGGCTATGGGGAGGGTGGTGTGTGCACTGGCCATAACCCATTTATCTAGGGATGACACGCCACATGCGGCACATACTGGGTCATATGTCATTGGTACGTGTATACAGCTGCTAGATGACTACTTCCTTGTACAATCATGTTGCACAGCTGGCCCGTGCACCACACAGTCTGTAATGCTGACAAATACTGGTGGCTAGTATCTGCAGTGAGTGACATCTGCACCTTATGTGTTTAGGGTCCTTTGGCTGTATGCTGGGTGGGACAGGCCTAGATGGCTCCTTGTCACAGTCACCCTCTTCCACACATCTATGTACATCTACCTTTGGCTCATTATAGTGTGTTATCCTGACATATATGCCTGTATTCCTATCCACTGTGTGTGCAAGGCGTGAGTGGTGCATACTGACGAGTGTCTGCTCTAACAACTACAACTGCCAGATATGTCTGGTCCACTGGTGTTTGCAGTCATGGCCTTCATGTGTTTATGTGTGTGAGCATGCCCAGTATGGCCGTCTGTATTGAATTTGTGGATCGTGTCCAGGTAGTTTGTGCTGCACTGCTGACCTTTGTGTTGTACTCCAACAGGTAGCATGCTGTCTATGTGGGGTATCCATTGATCATTTGGCTTTGTCTGTTACTACATTTCTGCATAGCAGGGGGGGCACACCTGACTGTTTCTACATTTCTACACTGGAGTGGGGAGGCACACCTCACTGTTATTACATTACTATGTAGGATGGGGGGGCACACCTGACTATTTCTACACAGGGTTGGGGGGGCACATCTGACTATTACATTACTATGTAGGGGACACATGTGAAACTTGTACACATTTGCTATGACTGCACTGGTATGTCAGGTACTCCATTTCATTCTGTATTGCTAACTATAACACTGACTAGAGGCATACCAGTGTACTACAGATCATGGCTTTGGTTGCCCTACATATTTGTCTGACTTCCTACCCTTCAGAACTAACATCTCACTACCTGCCCTTCTGTGGTTTGTCTGTGTAGGTCTGGGGGGGGGGGGTTAACCATAGCAATCATTCTGGGGCCATGGCACAGGCTCTGTTTGGGTTTGTCTACACCTGTCCTGCTGGCTGAGACTGTTGTTGGATATGTGAATCATCCTGATTGGCATGTGTGGGTCATATGGACACACATGTAACTCTGCACATTTCCTGAAGTGGGTATTGTCACCCTGTGTAGTACTGGCTACTGTGGTGACTCCAGTATGTTATAGATGTCATGGTGCCACTATGGCTGTCTACTGTCTGCAGCCATAACATTCAGCCACCCAATTCCCTTGCATGCTCACATCCATATGATAGCTACAGGTAACAACACATTCTACTCCATTTGGCAATTGGTAGGTTGATTGACTTACCTTGAGGGTGTGCCAGACTTGCAGATGGTGCTGGAGGGCTGCCTATGTCAGATGCACATAGTACACTCCCTATACATGGTTGAGCACAGGTAGCGTCATATTTGGCATCCCTTTTACTGTATGTGCGAGTCAGAGAGAGGTGTTATTCCCTGGGTCCCTACTGTGTCAGTGCATGTGCTATGTGTTGCCTCTTTGCCAAGGCTAGGGCATACTAGGCATGCCTCCTTCTGCCTACTTGGGCATGCTCAGGTTGTTCCTCCTTCAGGTCACTCTGTGCCTGTGCAGGCCTTGGCATTGGTGGGGGGCTGTGTGGCCCCTGCCCCATACTGTTCCTGCTGCAGCTGTTTCCGCAGGATCATATATGTGTAGCAAAGCACATACCATAACAATTTGGGTACATGTATCTGGTGAATACTGCAAGGTTACACCGGATGTGTCTAGACGCCGGAACCGTGACTTGAGCATCCCAAACACACGCTCTATTATATGTCTGGCCTGTGCGTGTGCCTCATTATGACGTTGCTGTTCAGGTGTGTGTGCATTTCTGATGGGTGTCATTAGCCACAGCTCCAGTGTGTACCCAGCATCCCCTACTAGGTGACCATAGGGGATGTCCCCACTGGAAAATCTCTGGTACAGCTGCGTCAGATGCCATATGTGGGAATCGTCATAGCTTCCAGGGCAGCCAGCACACACATTCATTATAATGCCTTGGGCATCACATACGACCTGGCAGTTGATAGAGGGGATGCCCCTGCAGTTGATGTAGGCCCTACCCTGCTCACCGGGTGGTGCTTTGATGCATATGTGCATGCAGTCTATAGCACCCACTACCCCAGGGTATTCTGCTATTTGGTGGAAGAGATGAATATTGCTGGTCAACACCTCATGGGTGCTGAGGAAATATACCTGCTTACTGGCATTTGCTGACATGGAATCCAGGAACTGGTGGAATACTCTGGATGCTGATGCCTGTGAGATCCCCATGATATCTGCAGTGGTGCTTTGGGAGGTACCTGTGGCTAGTATACCTAGGCCTACACATACCACTGGGATGGGTTCCCCTTGGTCAGTCTGGTGTGTCAGGTGTGGCCGGCACAGCTCAACAATTTTCTGTAGGAGGTCTCTGTCCACCCTATAGCGCTCCACTATCTCCAGCTTATGTAGCCCCTGGTAGGTTACCCTAGGTCTATACACTCTTCTCCATCACCTCACTGTGGGTTGCTCGGCAGCATTCACATCCTTACCACCCTCAGCCTCTTGCACATGCTGTTCTATGTTGCCTGCTGCAGCCCTTCTCATTTTGCAGGTTTGTTTGTTAAAGTTTCCCCGCTTGTATACACCAGTGGTGTAGAGTGTGGGAAAAAAACAGAGGGGAAGATGTTTGCTTAGTTTATAGCAGTGTTCTGGGCTGGGCTGGTCTGCTGCCTGCGTAATTGGCTGATTCTGATACATTTCACCTGCCAGCTAAGCTAGTTCTCCTTGAATACCTTCCTACTGCTGTTTTCCCTTCCCATTGTCTCC
>NC_056743.1:129496925-129606925 GCF_019279795.1 Protopterus annectens | reverse complement strand
GTCAAGGTGGAGGGAATTATGAACAGTTCCAAATACCAGTCAATTTTGGCCCAAAACGTTCGGGCATCTCCTAGAAAGCTGAAGATGAACAGGAATTTCACCTTTCAAAACGACAATGACTCCAAACAGCACATTTTATAAACTGGCAGTTTTATGCTTCAACACAGGTTGCACAGAAATAAAATCATTCACACCAGGAAAGATAAAAGGGTTCAGCCTAAACTGCCTTAATAGCTCTTTGTATTCTAAAATATTTTGCCAGTCTCCTCCCCTAGGGTCAAGTTCTACTTTTTCTAAGATTCCAAATAAAAATTAATCGTGGGAGGCTTTTGATAGGCAGTGCTTGTAAAGCACATTATTGACATTTTTAGTTCTAATACTGTATATCCTCTTCTTAAAGAGTTCTGTTTTACCAGCATAGAAGCCAATGCATTTTTTACAAACTGCCAAATAAATTAAATCCACTGTTTCACAATTCTCTCTCCTCAAAGATATCTCTATAGCAGCTGAATTCACTAATTTACTAAAGTGATCGTATCTTTCTCTAAAATATATACGCATTGTTGATAACGTCCACGTTTTCTAGTACCTAATCTCTCATTCTCCTTCCTCGTGTTTTTTCTTTCAAATAAATTCTACAAATTCCGGCCAGTTTTAGCAGCAAATCTGGGGTCATCAGCCAAGATACCTACTAAGTCAGGGTTGTATCTCAACATAATCCAGTTCTTCCAGATTATACTCTTAACTTTAGGTGCAGCGCGGTTAAATTCTACCACCATCGCCCTATTAAACTTCCTATCTAAATCATCTGTATCTGCCCTCTCCATATCCAGGTTGAATTGCAAAACCCTGTGCCTAAAATAGGCTTATATTTCTTACCCCATTCTATTAATATTTAATTTTTAATACTAAAACTTAGATCAATGGGGGTAACCTTTGTCTACAAATAACCCAGTAATGAATTTCAACTCCTTCACTAAGTCTTCATAATTGGACATCATCCTAGTGGCATGAACACACTGCCGTTTCACTAGGCTTTTTTTTCTGTGAAAATGGGTGGGCACT
Source organism: Protopterus annectens (assembly GCF_019279795.1). NCBI lineage: Eukaryota > Metazoa > Chordata > Ceratodontiformes > Protopteridae > Protopterus > Protopterus annectens. The sequence goes on along the minus strand of NC_056743.1, from coordinate 129,605,860 downwards.
GGTGAATGGCAGGTATGAGTTACTAAAGGTAGGCTTGCGATACATCTTGGACTTAAATTTTCCATCAACAATTTCAATTGAAGTTTCCAAATAATTTATAACCTTTTTGTGATAACCATACACAAATTCTAAGGACGTAGTTGTACAATTCCTTCTTTAGAGACTTTCCAGAGGATACAAATATCATCCAGCAATCTCAAGTACAGTTTAATAGAAACCTGCAACTTAGAGGCAAATACAGAGAGTTTCTCCCAACCTAGTAAAACTAGGTTTGCAAATACCAGGGTACAAGCTGCACTCATGATGACCCCCTTAATTTGCTGAAAAGTTTCTCCTTCAAATAAATAAAAAATTGTTTTCAAGGACTACTCTAACAAGTTCTGCCAACAAAATTACATCTACATTTTTTCAATGCATTGAAATGTGAAAGATTCTGTAGAAATAAATCCAATCCTTCTTCCAAGGGGAAGGAGGAAAACCAGTCTACAATGTCAGTGGTTAAAAATCCAGCATTCTCTGAAACCAAATCAGAAGAAAGTCTCCCCAGGAAGTCCCAGAAGTTTCTTAACATATGCATTATAGTACACATAATAAATCTGAGAACTTATCAATGTGCACAGCAATAGGGTGGGTTTTGGACCCACTTGCAGTTGCAATAGGCCTAAAAGATGGATTCCTGGTGCTCTTATGATACTTTTAGCTTATCAGCCTTCAAAAACTCAAACTTTAGAAGAAATCCTACCGTCAATCCTTAAGTCTTCTAGGAACAAATCTATTCTGTGATTTGCAATATTAATTTCATTCCTAGAAATTGGTAAATAATTAAAACTATCAAGCAAGATATGAAACGTGACACAGGAATAATCAATAGTATCAAAAAGCACGGTCCCTCCACCCTTGCCGGGCTTCATAATTCTAAGATTGGAATCCTGAGTAAGAGCATCTAAACCTTCCTTCTCTTCACAAGTTAAATTGTACCTTCTATGCAGAGTGATGCTGTTAGATAACTTATGCAAACCCTCCATACAGGCAGCTTCAAAAACTTGTAGAGCAGGATGTAACACAGGGTTAAAAAGACACTCTACAAATATTATCTACTATTCACCCTTTCTGCACCATCACATAAGACAGCCAAATTTAATTTTCCAATAACTTTAGCCATGTCAGGGTGTCACTACTATTAAATTTCCCTGAAGGAACAAATTTCAAGTTTTTCTCAAATATAGAAAAGTGTTCGGGTGTAACAGTCACAGAACATTAGTTATATAAATATGATACCCACCAAATGTGTTTATAATTCCATTCTTGTCTATATCTATGTTTTTGTTTTCGTAAAAAGTGCTTCTTTGTCTTTCTGGGCTTTCTAAAGGAAGACAATTCTTCTACTTCAAAAAAACATGCATCAGTATTAGGGATGGGTTTGTCACTATCCTGGTGGCTCCTAGTTCGCTGAACTGTATGTGCGTCTTCATATTCTATATTCATAGGTTCACAGGTGTGTGCTAGGCTAATGGCCCTGGAGCCTTTACAAGCCTAGCCCATAGGATTACCTTGGCATCATGCCACCCAACCTTAGTTCCCAGTGCCTCTGTTGAGTAGAGCCACCAGAGTGATCCCCAGGGTGAATTTTATTTCCCATCCACTCATCAAGATTTCTCTTGAAGACGGCCAACGCGGCACTCCTCTTGACATGTATGGGAAGTCTATTCCATAACATGGGCAGTCTCTGGGTTATGAACCTGTCCCTCCAGCTTGTTCTGTTAATTGTGGTAATGAGGTTGAGGTTTCTGGAACGTGTGGTGTGGAGGGATTGGGATTTCTTTATATGTAGCATTTCTAACAGAGCTGGGTTAGACATGGCTTTGCAAGTCAATCTGAGATCGTCTCTAAGGCAATATGAGACAGAGAATAGCTGGAGTTTTTTGAGTCTGTCCATATGTTTAAGGCCTAGGATCCGCTTTGTGAGGTACTTTTGGGGCCTCTCCAGTTGTTGCAGGTGTCTAGTGAGGTACATGCCAAATGAGGAATTGTACTCTATGACTGGCCTAATGAGGGAAGACTAGAGGGAGACTATGACCTCCTCCTTTCTGGATATAAAACCCTTAGTAATGAGATGTGCCACATAGGACTTTCTGACCACAGTGGCAATGTGTTGGTCAAAAGAGAGGTTGCTGTCAACCTGTGTTCCCAGATCTCTCATAACGTCTTCTGTGTTCAGTGGACTACCATCGATGTGGTAATTCATGGAAACTGGGTTTTTCCCAAAGGGGATGATTACACATTTTTAGGCACTGAACTTAAGGCCATGGTTCTGACACCAGTCGTTGGTCTCATTGAGGCCTTTCTGTAGGATGTCAACATCACTTGGGGAGTTAATTATGGCTCCCAACTTGCAATCGTCTGTGAACTTTGTCAGCCAGAGTCCCTTTCGTGTTGGCCTGGACTTCAGAGAAGTAGATACCAGACAGGAGAGGACCCAGGACCGAACTCTGTGGAACTCCACTTGTGACTGGTCGGCAGTCTGACTTGGAGTCAGCTTCTTTCACACTGTGGGTTCTGTGAGTCAGTTTGCAACCCACCTAGTGATATAGGGGTCGATGCTTAGCTTAGCGAGTTTTTCTAGGATTCCTGAGTGGGGAATGGTATCAAAGGCATTGGCCAGATCAAGGTAGGCTGTATGAACCACCTTGCCTTCATCCACAGCTCTGGTGACTGACTCAGAGAAGTCAACCATGTTGAGCAGGCATGATCTACCCTTCACAAAACCAAACTGTGTGGGATCCAGAGTTTGAAGATTCCCTATATCCTTGTTTATTAGGTCCATGATGATGCATTCCATAGCTTTGCATATCAGACTCGTCAGGCTAATGGGGCAATTAGTTTCCAGGGTCTGTAGTCGCTCCTCCTTTGTGGAGATGGATGACTGTAGCAGTGCCCCATTCGGTAGGGACAAAACTTGAGGTGACACAGTGATTGAACAGGACACACAGGTGAGTTGCCAGTTCACTCTGTAGTTCATGTAGAACCTTCTACATAGCCCACCTTATCACGAAAGGGTTCACATCTAGATCAAGAGAGGTCATTGTGCCCCTCTACTCATCACTCATCAGGCCCATAATTGAATACAATGCCCCTTTTGGGATGTACCTTACCCGACACCTGCAGCAACTTGTGATACCCCAAAAGTACCTCACCAAGAGGATCATGGGCTACAAACAGATGTCATATGCAGCTCGACTAAAGAAACTCCAACTCTACTCAGTTGCTTACCGCCTACTCAGAGGCGATCTATGCCTGACGTACAAAGCCATGTCAAACCCAGAATTAATGGACATGCTCCACCTCAAAAAAATCAAAGTCCCTTAGAGCTACACGCTCCAGGGACTTAAACCTCAGCACAAAAATAAATAGGAGATGCTGGAGGGACAGATTCATTTCCCAGAGGCTCCCCTCACTCTGGAATAGAATCCCAATTCATGTTAGACATAGCCCCTCGCTAACCCTCTTCAAGCGAAATCTGGACGCGTGGAAGGGAAATCGCAAATTCACCCCTGGGATCTCTTCTGTGTCCCTGCTAGACAGAGGCACAGTAAACTAATCTTAAAAGGGTACCTTCTGTGACCTACTTTACGGAGGCAAAGTAGGCTAATCTAATAGGGAGGCGGAAGCCAAATACACTCTGGCTCGGCTTATAAATGCCCTAGGGCAGACAGCCTAGTATCTACCTATGAACACAACCAGGGATATTGTCCGGTCTCATAGAAGCTGTATTCTTGGCTTTGGACAGTGCTGTTTTAACCTGTGCAGCAGTAATAGTGAGTGCCCAACAATCTACTGGTATTGTGATTGGCCCTTTGGTGGGGGAGAGAGGGGTAAAGTTGGCACTGAATCTGTCGGCCAGTTATTAGTAAAACAGTGATCTTTTAAAGAAGTACTTTTAGATCCTTTTTTAACATTAAACTTAAGCAGATAGACTACCATGTCAACATATTGTTTCAAATCTCTACCCAACTGTTTTTGCTTATGGTTACTTATATCATCACATTTTTGGTCTATTTTAGAAAAAACATTGTCATAAGAATTCTGATAATAATCAAATAACAAATCACTTTTAATAATCTTACTTAAATTATCAGCTTCATGTAACACATGCTAAATTTTCTGTTTGCTGTATTTAATAATTAGCTGCATAAGTTTTATTCCATGCTTTTTAAATAAGTCAATAAAGTCTTTAAGCATTTCTCCATCATATTCCAACCCATTCAGAAATTTAAATGTCTGCAGCCCCTGTGATCTACCTTTCTTTTAATGCACTCTTCAAGATACATATTGTTTAATTTAATGCTCTTAAATTTAAATAACTTCTTCGCCAATGAAAACAAAAATCCCATCTTTCAAAGAAATCATATTCGTATTCTTAACACTAAAGTTCTTATTAAGGTTCTTATTAAAGTTCAAAAATTACCAAAAATGTCACTATGCACACAGGAGTTTGCCCAATGATTAAAATCATTGCAGTTGTTAGAAGAACGACCCCTTTCACAATAAGTTGCTTGTAAGTTCACTGAAGCTCTATTCATGCAAACAGTAGGATCATATACAGTCCTCAAGTGAACCATCTTCTTCCCTTCCAAACTGGAATAATCCATCTATTTTGTGAACAAAAAAAATTCTGAGGAGTGGAAGGAATTTCATCATGTAAATCATGCCAATGACTCAAATGAGAGTAGTTCCTACTATTAACAGTGTTTTGGAAGGGCTCACCCCTTCCTGAGCAGCAGGACCAGATGGTTGGCCACAAGGCAAAGAAGCAGACATTTGTGACAGGAGCTCAACCAACTAGATAAGTTCCCCTTTCATATGCTGAACCTCCGCATTTAACATAGAAAGATTCACAGTGTGCTTGTCACCCCCGGTGTGTTCGGCAAGCAAACCACCTTCCGTAGATAGTGCACAAGGAGCCCATGCCAATAAACAAGCTAACCAAAAACAAGGCTGAAGACACCAAAAACACACTTAGAAACAATAAACCAAGGTGACCAGACTACGAACATGCACTAAAAAAGAAACTGAACCAAATCAAATAAATAAAATGAAATTTATTCAAAATGACTAAGAGCTTTCGTCCTATTATGTTTAGGACTTCATCAGAATAAAACAGTAATGCATTGATTTTTTTTATATACTAAAACCACAATAATTAACCAATCAAATTCATCAAATGATTAATCCTTAAAGGGCCAGTAATAAGCAAAAACTGAACACCCAAAACACATAGTTTAAATAACATGCAGCAAAAAGACAACCTCATACATCATCCTAAAAAATGTTAAAAATAAATTATGAATGAACCAGACTGAAGCATGGTAAAGATAAGAAATTCTAAAAATTTCCAAGCAGCGCATCTTATAATTTAGCAGCTCTATGCTTCAACGCAGGTTGCAGAGAAATATAATCATTCAGACCAGGAAACATAAAAGCATTCCGCCTAAACTGCCATAATAGCTCTTTGTATTCCAACATTCTTTTTTAGTGCACGTTCGTAGTCTGGTCACCTTGGTTTCTTGCATCCAAGTTCATTTTTGGTGACTTCAGTCTTGCTTTTTGGTTTATACAACTATCCAGTTAAATGAATGAAGTACCAACATAAAATCTGAAAACTAAAATAACCAAAACAGTTTTCACAGCTCTAATCAAGAATGATTGGCTAAATAGCGCCAAAAGTTGTTATTACAGATTTATCTAAAAGGAACTGGCTAAATATCCCCAACAGTAGCTTCTATGGCTTAATTCTAGACAGATCTCACAAAAAAAAAAAAAAAAAAGATACAGCTAATAGCCTCAACAGCTCTTATCATGACTAAAGTTAGAAAGATTTGGCAAATGGCAACAGCAATTTCAACAGATTCCTGCAGTTGTTGACTCAAAGATCTTCCCCAAAAGCTATTACTATACCTGCCAAGATCATCAGAAAGATCCTGTGTAATTCTCCTCCAGCACTGCCTACAACTAGCTCCAATCACTTACCCTCAGGCCTACTCCACAGTCAGCTTGGTCAGATACTGTAGAAAGTTTCCTTTAAGTTTGAAGTACCTTTATAAAAGAGACTGAAGTCCCTAGATATTGCTGGGTCTCAATGGCTAGAGATTATGACCCTTAACTAGGGCAAGCCAATAAAATGTGCATCAAAGAAATTCATATCATTCAGCTCTCAGTCACTTATGTACAATTATATTTGCCTTTTATGATGCCTAGTACAAACACTTCACTTACCTGCAAGTTTGGAATCCTGCAGTGTATGCTTTCTCCAACTGAGCTAGGGTTGCTAAGGCAGTGCCAAAGGATTCACACACATATTTTCCTTCATCTCTGCTTAGAGCATATCGACCATACTTTTCTACATGAAATACACCATAGAATCTGCAACTCACATTCAGTTCTAAGAAAAAAAGAAAAACATGTTAGTATCTGTACATCTGCAACTTTTACTCTTACCTTTGAGAACTATAAGACAGTAAGGAGAAAAGGTCAAAGTTCACCCAATCTGTCCTGGCTATGTCAGATAAACTGAAATGTCATGCCTTGAGGCTTTAATAAAAATACACACACTAACAGTAGACATGGTTTAATTTCCACAAGACCTACAGTCAAAAAGAATTCTCTGGAACTTGTGTATCACATGACATGCACATCAATATAGTTAACTCATTAGCTTTAAATCTGTACATATCATATCACACAAAAACACTGACCTACAATTCACAATTAAGTCTCTTGCAATAATTTTGTATCACTACATTCTACATTTTTCACTCTACCCTGGGCCTTGGTAATTCATTAACAATTCACTATATCACTGTGCATATCTTAATATATTCCTAATACAACTTTAAAACTTTTTAGTTGCCTTTTTTAAATCTGAAGCATTAGATTTAAAACACCTGCCATCTAATCACAGTACCTCCTCCTATGAGTGAATAACTGATTTGCAGTAACAAAAAGGCTTGCAGAACAATACTTCATTTTCTAATACTAATGCATTCTTGTAACTTTGCTATCGCAGTCTGGCTTTGATTTACAGAATACACTTTCCAACAATTAAACTCCTTCATCATACAGCACTTCCTCTGGACTACTTATAGGTTCATAGGTAGATACTAGGCTATTGGCTCAAGGGCCTATATAAGCCTAGCCAAAAGGGTTCCCTGGCTTTCGCCACCCAAGAAAATTATTTTCCTGTGCCCCTGTCAAGCAGAGCCGCAGAGATGATCCCCGGGGTGAATTTCCTATTTCCCATTCAATCAAGATTTTTCTTGAAGAGTGCTAATGAGGAGCTTTGTTTGATATAGATAGGTAGTTTGTTCCAGAGTATGGGAAGTCTCTGGGACAGGAATCTATCCCACCAGTATGTTCTGTTTATTGTGGTGACAAGGTTTAGATCCCCAGAGAGTGTAGCTCGGAGGGATTGGGATTTCTTTAAGTGAAGAATGTCCAAACAGTTCTGGGTTTGACATAACTTTGTATGTTAGGCAGAGATCGCCTCTGAGTAGGCGATATGCGATGGAGTAAAGCTGGAGTTTTTTGAGACGGTCTGCTTAGGGCATCTGTTTGAGGCCGGTAATCCTCTGTGAGGTATTTCTGCAACCTTTCCAGTTGCTGTAGCTATCTTGTGAGGTACATATCAAAAGGGGCATTTTACTCTACGATGGGTCTAATGATTGATGAATAGAGGGGAACAATGACCTCTTTTTTCCTGGATGAGAAACCTTTTGTGATGAGGTGTGCCATGTAGAAAGATTTCCTGACTACTGTGGAGACGTGATTATCAAAGGAGAGACTACTGTCCACCTGTGTACCAAGGTCTCATCACACATTCGGTGTTAAGTAGACTACCACCTATTTGGTAGCTCATGGGTACAGAGTTTTTACCAAAGGGGATGACAACGCACTTTTTGGCATTGAGCTTGAGGCCATGGCTTTGACACCAGGCATCTATCTCAGTGAGGCTCTTTTGTAGTATGTCCATATTGTTAGGAGTTTCGATTATGGCTCATAGTTTACATTCAACTGCAAACTTTGTTAGCCAAAGACCTGTGTTAGCCTGTACTTCAGAAAAGTAGATACCAAATAGGAGAGGACCCAGGACTGAACCCTGTGGTACTCCACTTGTCACTGGCCTGAAGTCGGATTTGGAGTCTGCTACTTTCACAGTGTGGGTTCTGTCAGTGAGCCAGTTGGCAACCCATCTTGTGACATAGGGATTTATACCTAGTTTAGTGAGTTTATCTATAATTCCAGAGTGGGGGATGGTGGCAAAAGCCTTGGCGAGATCTAGATAGACTGTGTGAACCACCTTACCCTGGTCTACGGCTTTGGTGACTGCTTCAAAGACTTCTGTCAGGTTTAGGAGACATGATCTGCCTTTTACAAACTTGAACTGGGTGGGGTCCAGAGTTTGGAGATTACCAATGCCTTTGTTTATAATTTCCATGATGATACATTCCATGGCCTTGCAGACCATGTTTGCTAGGCTAATGGGGCAGTAGTTCCCGGGGTCTGTGGTGGCTCCCCCTTTGTGGAGTGGTATAATGGTCACTGTGCACCATTCAGTGGGCACAAAGCCTGAGGTGAGGCTATGATTGAACATGGTGCTTAGGTGGAGTGCCAGTTCATTCTGTAGTTCATGTAGAATGCAGCCTGAGATGTTGTCAGGTCCCATGGATGCTGTCTTCTTGGCTTTGGAGAGTGTGTTTTTTACCTGTGCAGCCGTGATTACAGGAACTTTGCATTCTTACAGTATAGAGATGGGCCCATTAGGGCGTGAGAGGGGGGGATTAAGTTAGCACTGAACCTATCTGCCAGGATGTTGGCAATATCAATTGGTTCTGTATATTTAGTGTCATTGTGCTGTAACTCAGAGCAGATCTGAGTGTTGCCCAATCCTCCACTTGGCATGAAATTTCAGATAGCCTGATTTATGTTCCATAAAACTCTCTGGGTTTTTCTTCAGTATCCTCCAATTCATCATTCAAACTGAATATTTTTTTGAAATGTCCCACAATTATTTTGTTAGCAATGGACCTATGATATAAAAACTTCTACTTAACTATTCTTTACTATGCTATATACAAGACAAATGCAGTTTCAAGAGTCAAACAAGGTTCATTATTTTAGTATTGACACTTGAGCTGATCAGAAATTGACCTAATCATTATTTTTTTTATTGTGCCTCTAATGAAATTGGACCCTGTCATGAAGGTTACTCACAGCACTTAAAAATATATAATTATATAATGATATGTAATTACTATTCAAAAGTGCAATTGATGATTGGAGGCCGCAATCAGTATAGCTGTTGTAAACCCTGTATTCCTTGGACCAATGAGTCTGGCAGTTCTGCTAAAATACAACACTGTAGCTACCAGAACAACAGAATAATGATGAATATTTTTCTTTACTAAACTGACAAAGCAGCCTAATATTTAATATACATAACCCCCTTTAATTTAATACAACAATCACTTAATGTTTAATATTTTAAAGATATATATAAAAAGGTGTCCCATCTATAACCACTAAGATGCTGACAATATAAAAATACTACCAACACCCCAGCAATTCACACACTACACAACACAAAAGCAATGTACTATGCAAACATAATCATACTCAAGTCATCACAAAGTGTGAAGATGAGAAATCAATCTGTATCGTAGACAATTATTATTTTAAAAGTAAGGCATTTCTAAAGATGTCAGTATCAAATATTAAATAAAAGTGCTCAACTTTTTTTAAATAAAGGAGTTGGAGATTGTGCAGATTAGAAAACACCATTTTGGTTCACACAAGTGTGGGTGGAGGAGTGGGCAGTGAAGACGTTACTGGTACCCCAATGTTCTATCAGTGAAGTGTGCCAGCTGTTCTATCAGTGAAGTGTGCCAGCTGTTCTATCAGTGAAGTGTGCCAGCTGTAGAGCTATAGTTAGCCATTAAATTACTTACATCATCTCTCTGTCCAACCCCTTCCATAACCCTACACCCCCTTCCATAACCCTACACCCCTTCCATAACCCTACACCTCTTCTCTAATTAAAACTCTAGAGTCCCTAATACTAAAACTCTGTCTTTAACCCCAATCTCAAACCACATCACTAGCCTTCATCCTAAAACCTGCTCCCCAACTGTAAAACTCCCTCTCAAATCCTAATTCTAAAGCACCCTACCTAACACTGTCACTCATTAAGTGGGCAGTAATAACTCCCCACCCCCATTGCCACGTCACAGCTATGGAAGGTAGCGCTTAGTGTGTCCTAATTCACACAATCAGTAATGAGTTTGACTTGTTTAATATGCAATGTATTTACTTGTTTAATAACCTGTCATGTCTAACCAAGCTACTCCATCATTTATTACTGCAATTTTATTTTTTGATCAGTTCTAGTAGATTGAATTTGTATCACCCTGAGGACCCTTAGTGTTGTGATGTTGAACATGCTACGCATTAGTCTTAAAACTTATTAAGCACATCAGAACACAATCCAAGCGAACAGGCTATGGCAAAAATCATTTCAATTACATCTAATACAACCATCACAAGAGTTGTTTGGAAGTCAAGTTGCCCTTCAAGACAACATCTTAAACCAGAATTGTCAGGTTTCCAAACTTCACAATAGGAATTACACAAATTATTTTAATAAACACAAATAGTTTTACCAGCATCTCCCAGACATATACATACTTTTTTGATACTGCTCACTCCCATATATACAATTATTTATAAAACTTGTTTTATATCCCCACCTCTTAACTACAGTATTAACATTTTCTGACCTACCTACTTCCTTCCCACACCTCCATTTCTTTGAATTTCTAAACACTAGCCACATAATCAATTACCTATTTGACAAACTAATACAACTCTTCAAATGCTCTGTGTTCAACATATAGTCATTCAAAAGTATTTTATATACTGTAACAGTTGCCTTTATTTAATATGACAGCAATGCAATTAGCAAACGAATGTGTAACCGTTAATGTATATTAATGTCTGTGTCTCTATATTACTGGTAGTTCGATTAAAAATGTTTGCAATATGCTGGGAGCTTTTCTCCCCACGCTTCTATTGAAAAGAGGTTTTTGACTAAACCCAGTCTGTCAAGCCTGGTAAACAAAAGCAAAATAAAACAAAATAAATCTAACAATCCTTTTTGTGAGTGAAGGTGCAACATAGAATCAGGTGAGCCTTCATGAGCCTTAACATCCAGCACTAAAAATTCTGAAAATAACATTTTCCAGTTCAGGTCACGGTTACAGAAAATATTTATTTTGATAAATGTTTTCATGTTAAACAGGTCCACAAATGTTTAAGAGTATCAAACTTTTCAGTGGACTGAATACAATGAACCCATTTCTTGAATTAACTGATTTCTTTGGCAGTGTGAGGTTTAAATTTATTGTCATTTGGACACCCACAATGAAAGGAGGTTGCCTCTTATGTAATGAAACTGAAAAACTGAACATTACAAATCGTGTCAATTTTAATGCGAATTCCGACATGTATGACTTGATCTTTCAACATCTTATAAATAATATGAAACACAAAATAAAAAAAACAGAGAAAGCAAATATAGTCAAGGAATGGCTTATTTTCCAATAAGATAGCAGAAAAACGATCACCAACCGGAGCAGGATACCTATGCCAGTAAAATAGAAAATAAAATGTGCAAATACAGTCACTGGCATACAATGGATCCCAAGAGACGATGGCACTGAAAAAAGTAGAAATAAATCCAACGGTCTTCCTTTAAATTCAGGTGCTCTCTCCCAAAACAAAATGTAGCATGATAAAAGATGCAGCAGCAGTCAGTAGACCAATAAAAGCTTTTAATGACAGAGTAGCGCTTTCACCAACAGGCTTTATCAACTCACAATAAAAACCTCATGCTAATGCTGTATATATAGCAAATACAAACACCTAAATTGTTCAATTAATGACTCAATTAAAACTGATTCATGCATGCCTAGGAACAAACAGGAGTTCAATTCAGCCACTAATAATTTGGGGGGTGAATTGGTAAATGAGACTAACATTATTTCAGATACTACTATTGTTAATCATGCCTCTCCTATTTCTTCCCATGAAAGTAATGGGTCTATAGTGAATAACTTTAATGATAAGATTCAAGTTATCACTGGTATCACAGACAAAGTATTAGAAGGTGTCAATCAGAAGGGCCATACTCATATGGCACCGAATAAAGGGATACCTTTGACGCCAGAAGTGGTAGTAAGGAGAAAGACACAGAGTAATAGTTCTGTTACAAATAAGTTGGATACCCCTTTCCCTATAGCTGTGCATCAGTCCATGGAACGAAAGAGATCCATGAGCAGGGGAAGGCACAAACGAAAACTACCAGAAAGCGAACATGTGGGTCCGACCCTAAAAAAGATGTGGGACAAGATGGGAACTCACTAGTGGTTAACCTTTCGAAAAGAGAACTTAGTCTGGAAGAAATGCAGCTCTTGAATAAGGGCCTTAGCTTTGTCCCCTCAAGTAAAGGTGACATTACAGACATGGTCATAGATGTGAAGAAATTTGTACGAAACGTACAGTTAAAATTAGATTTTTAAAAATGTATCTTATGTTAATCAGTCTAGTTCATTCTTTCGCCCTTACAGTACATACATGCCGATACTACATCCACTATTAGACACCTTTGCGAAATTGGTGGAAAATGATATCTATAAATTTTATAATCCTTCCAATAATAATGATAGAAACAGGAGATACTTTAAGGACAATCTAACTAAAGCCCAAAGGGAGGCTATGATCTTTTTGAAAACGGACAATGAGTTAATAGTAAGACCAGCTGATAAAGGAGGGCCGGTTGTCCTTATGGATCGTGCTGAATATGTCCATAGCATGATGACTATGTTGAATGATAGTAAATTCTATGAAACCATCAATATGTCGCTAGTATTGGAAAAGATATCTATGGTATATAGTATGTTAGATGACACACTAGCAAGCGATGATATAGATTCTGAGCTGTACAAATATCTTAAGATGGATAATCCATTGATTCCCATACTCAATGGATTACCCAAGGTCCACAAATCATTGGTAAACCCGCCCATGAGACCCATAGTCTCTGGCCAAGGATGGGTTACTGAGGCATTAGCTCTTTATCTGGAATATTACCTAGGACCTTTGGTTCGGGGTAATGAGTATATCTTAATTGATAGTAAACAATTCCTGATAGATCTGTATACATATACTAAGACGTTGAATGACAATGAACCATTTATTCTTGTTACTATGGACGTGGTGAGCCTTTTTACAGTTATTCCTAATGAGGATGGTATATATAAAATACAGCAGTATTTACAGAAGAATACAGACATGAGCTGGGATAGAATTGAGCTTTTAACGCTGTTTTTGGAAACAGTACTGACCACTAACCTCTTCCTATTTGGAGATAACATCTACATGCAGAAGGAAGGCGTAGCTATGGGCACAGCTTGTGCGAATAGCTACGCCAACCTTGTCATGGCCCAATGGGAGGAGGAATTACTCTTTAAGCTAGACTCTTTTGGGAAGCATGTGGGCTTCTATAGGAGGTTTGTGGATGACCTCTTTTTCATCTGGAGGGGAGATGTTTGTCACTTAGAAGAATTCTTTACACAAGTAAATGAGTTATTGGAATATTTGAAGTTTACTTCTGTGTATTCATACGATAGAATTTCTTTCCTCGATGTGAATATAGAGAGGTTACCCAATGGTTTACTAAATACATCCATACATAGAAAGGCTTGTTATAAAAACTCGCTCCTGCATAGGAGCAGCATGCACCCCAGATTTGTTTTTAATAACGTGGTAAAGGGGCAAGTCACAAGGGCATCTAGGCTCAATCCTTCTGTGGAAGGATTTGCACGAGAACTAGAACTCCTAAGGAATAACTTTAGAGACAGAGGCTATGATATGACAACATTTAACTCAATTTCTGATGAAATACATAAACAGAGAGATACCATAGCACAGCCTTATTTCTCTGAATTTAGCTTTAATGGAAGTACGATGGAGAGCAGTGAAGGGTTGAATATAAGATTTTCAACATATTATACCAAAGATTTTGGAGTATTGAAGGGAAGTTTACTAAAACATTGGGATACATTACTCCTTGAAGAAGAAATAGGTAGTTTAGTTGGTGAAACACCCACTTTTACGTTCTGTAATAAACCTAATCTTAAACGGATTTTATGCTATCCTTCATTGTCCAGTATAGACTGCAATCATAGTTTAGATTTACATGCTAATACTCTTCCCTGTAAAAAATGTAATCAGTGTATTTATATCGACACCGATACAGTATTTGAGCATCCAGTGACACATAGAAAATTTGCATTTAATACAGGAACAAATTGTGTGAGCAAAGGGCTAGTATATTTAGCCACATGTACAGCCTGTACATCATTCTATGTGGGAAAGACCAGTAGACAGCTCAGGGAGAGAGTGAGGGAGCATGTCTACCACATCAGTAAGCACACAGAGCATAATGCACTAGCTAAACATCAACATATGCTAGGTACGACACATAATTTTCTATTTAGGGTCATACAACATATATGTCCAAATGCTAGGGGAGGGGACTTAGATAATTATATACTGGAATGTGAACTTAGATGGATCATTCGCCTGAGGGCACATCAGCCACCAGGGTTGAATGATAAAATCCAAATAAGACCTATACTGAAGAAAAGGAGAACAAGGAAGGTATATAAGAAGTGACACTCCATACTTTACTGATCATGTATTAAGTTTTTTATATATATGTGTATTAATATGCTTGACATTACCAATCATTTTATTATTATTATTGTATATAAATGTCTATAAATGTTTTAAGTATATGAAATTTATGCCTATATATAGACAATACTTTTATTTATTTATATATATTTATATTCATATCTTTATACATATATATGATTTTTTAATATTTACTCATTTTTTATTTATACATATAGTTTAGATATATGCTTCAGGGGCAATATTGTGTAAGAAGTTCCTGTTTTAGAGACAGTTATTGTGCAGATTATTTTGTTATATAGCATTGTTTTAAGTTACCACTTTAAATGCATGAATCAGTTTTAATTGAGTCATTAATTGATCAATTTAGGTGTTTGTATTTGCTATATATACAGCATTAGCATGAGGTTTTTATTGTGAGTTGATAAAGCCTGTTGGTGAAAGCGCTACTCTGTCATTAAAAGCTTTTATTGGTCTACTGACTGCTGCTGCATCTTTTATCATGCTACATTTTGTTTTGGGAGAGAGCACCTGAATTTAAAGGAAGACCGTTGGATTTATTTCTACTTTTTTCAGTGCCATCGTCTCTTGGGATCCATTGTATGCCAGTGACTGTATTTGCTTATTTTCCAATAAGTCCAGTAATGTCACTCAGACTGATCAAAGCAAGATCATACATGCAGATAAAAGTGTTTTTTTTTTTTTTTTTTTTTTTTTTTTTAGATCCAGCTCTAGTTTCAGCTCTCCCACAGCAGTGGCCCCAGCTAGCTGCCAAAAAGCTCTGATGTCCTCAGGTTCATTTCAGTGAACAAACCAGAGGAGATGAAGGAAGAACTACTACGAATAGAATGATAACGAATGACATATCATTAAACCAGGGGAGGCTGTCCCAGCATTCATAGAAACCAGAATTATAAGAAAAGATGCCCGATACTATCAATTTATTTAAAGTTCTTAGTTTACACTTGCATATATTTTCAGAAACAAAGTTTGGTGGTGTCAGTAAACATTTCACCATCGTGCTATTGGGCAGGTCACAAACTCTTCTAGTGAACTTAAACTTTTCATGAAGCAATCAAATTAGAATTTTTTGCTAAAAGTCAGTAATATCAAATCAGCAATTTCAGAATGTATTTCATGCACGAAAAGTTCTTTCATCCATCTCTTGGTTTCCTATCTTAAGTACTTTTGAAACCCTTTGTAAAAATGAAATATAATATGTGTTGTTATGCCCACTTGCCCAGGGTTATTATAATCTGTCACACAATAAGTTTAAAGCTTTAAAAAGCCTAAGATATGAAAATGATATTAGGTTCTTGAGGGAAGATAAGAGCACTGGATTATTAACTGTTAATTAGGAATATGTAAGACTACAGAGCAACCATGCGCAACAGAGTCTGAAAGTTACAAAGAAATCCTTAACAGTGACATTCACACAACATGTAAAGATGCTGACACAATCATTTTGGATTTATTAGCAAATGTCACAATACAGAGGGATGAAGCCCTCACTCTAGCCCAAGTGACCAGAGTTCAAATGGCATCCTGGAAGACTGATACAGCTTGCAGGAGGATGTGTTTGTCCATCCTAGAAGGGGGAGACGTGCTGTTATGAGTGGATTGTTCACTGATACCTGGTGGAGGGCTAGTCTGGAATGTGCAGAATGGCTGAGGAGGCATAGCTGCTGTATGACCCAAGGCAATCCTCATAGGCCATGATCAATGCCACCCCCCCAAAGCCTAGATTTGTAGCATAAGCACATTGGAGGGAACTATAGAAAAAAAACTTGCAAGCTGAAGTATGATAGTTCCTTATCTGGCCCTGTCCCACTCTTGGTGTCTGGTGGGAAACATATTGAGATTAGAAAACTTATGTATCTGGCTCTCCCAGAAGGGGGATCATGCCAACTTGGGCCACCAGGGTTTGGGGATCAGAAAGGGATGATAAAGGAGATAGAAGCAGAGGAGGCAGAAATCTGCAGTGGCACGCCAACAAAAAAATTGTACACATCAATCTTTTTGTGGTCACAGGTCACTCATCCAAAACCAGCCAAATTGTTTGCATATCAAAAGTTCATAATGACATGGTCCATCCACCATTTGATCCAATAGTTTCACGTGGTAGTTTTAAAAATGGAACCGGTAGTTCTATGGCTGGATGTCAAAATGAAAAAATTAATTTTTGTTATATCTTCTTTTGTTAAAGACGTGTGGCAAGTTTTTGAAAATAATTTAGCAAAGTGAATAATGAAATGGTCAGTAATACTATACTTCTAACTAATTCTGCAAAAAGCAGGAGTGAATTAATTTATACACTTTTTATTAGTCGAAAGTAACTTTAACATAAATTAAAGTTTTGTCATTCATATGCATTATGCTAGAGTTCATTTTAGACATTTTTTGCTTTTGATTTTAATACCAAATATTATAAAAACAAATAACCGGAATTGTAATGGGAGCCATGATGACCCCACCTTCTCTAAATATGGTTTTGGCATTTTGGAAAAGCCTGCACTGTTCAAAATGAAACTATGTAAACATGTGGCTTTTTATGCAATGTTATTTATCAATTTCTTTTTATATGATTGGATTCCAGCGATGAATTAAATTTATTTCTCCAACAAGTGAATAGTATTTCTAATTTAAAGTTGTTGCATTAGTCAGCTGTGAACTCTATTAGTCATTCAGATACTAAAGTCAGTACTGGCAAAACAAAGCATGCATTTCATTCTACAATTTATAGGAAACTCACATTTGTAAATTGATATTTACATAATTCATCACCATTCCTGTTTAATGAAGAGTAACACTGTGTGGAAGCAACTTATAAGGTGTACTAGTCACACTCTGAAGACAGTATGCTCTTTGTAGAAGCTGAAAATTTGACCAAGATGGTTTTGGGTGGAGATTATCCAAAACAGACAGCAAAAAGAATACAGAAAATTGCTAGAAATGTTAAAAAAGTATCTAACACCCGAAGACAAAAGTCTATCACTCAAGACATCCTCCATTCAGATGCAACTACATTGCGCTACAGTAGTGAGTAACCTACCACAGCACAGCAGTAACAAGATGGAAGTGGCCTGGAGTCGAATAGCTCACTTTGTATAGAGGGAGTGCTACATTACTCATCTTCTAAGATGTTATTGACATTTGGCAAAATGAACTTTGCTTCTTTTTTGATAAATCCTGTTCTAATTTAAAATGTCTTATGAGCAACACTACTTGGATTTGTTACAACTATTTACTTGGCAAAAACTACCAAAAAAGTTAAAATCTATAACAATATCAAGTGAAAGTGCAACAGGAAAAATCTGAACAATAAGGACAAATGCCATACTCATCATTTTTGTATGCTATGGAGTACATGGACATAAAAAATAGACACACTGTCATTAAGAATAAGCTAAAATGCCAGGATCACTATACTGACTTTAAGGTCACATAAACAAGCATTTACAATAGGCTCTGAAACCAACACGAACAATTAAAATAATGTGTTAAACTGACTGCAAGAAATATGACAAATTTTCTTGTGGAACCTTTCTTCTTAGAGCCGCTCTGAAAACGAGTCTCACTCAGAAAGGCAAACCTCAATTAGTAAAACAGAAATAAAGTGATTTGTGGCTTAACTTGGTGCAGTTCTGCTCTGAAGATTTCAGCAAATATTACTTCACTACAGATGCTCACTGATGTAAATGACTAAATTAGGAAGGTATACCAAAATAAGCAAGGACTCTTCATCCTGGCAAGCATAACAGAAACTGTGCTTATTTCAAGTCTTCTGGATTCTCCCCAGGCCTCTCCTGTTTCTTCTATATTCAAATAGGTAAAACCCAGGACAAATCTTTTGCCCAGCTAGGACATGCCCTTGCCAGCCACAACAAGTATGCTGGGCAAAGGGGCATTCCTCTCACTACAAAATATGCTCTCTAGACCGTACTGCATAAATGAATTATTAATACGCTAATGCAGCTTCAGCTCATCCAAATTACTGAAGTTTTGAGGTTGCTCCACTACAGAGATACATCTGTGCTTTTTATTGGGACAAAAATGCAATTTAGTGAGCTTCTACCCAAGCACAAACAGAAAATATTACGGGCAATACTACAATTCATGTTTTAAATTAACCTAATTTTGTCTGCAAACTTTGGGGAAGAAAACAACCCAAAGTGCACAGTTCATTATTTTTCACATATTTACTATCAGTGTCCTTCACTAAAATCTTCACAAACCTACACCTTGACATATGCTCTGTGTGCATATGATGTGTGAGAATGGTAAAATAAAACTTCCAGAAAGCAGATGTGAGCATGACACACATACACACACACACACACACACACACACACACACACACACACACACACACTAACTGCTGAATATCTACGTTACTCGTCATGTAAGAGTTGGCTTTAACTTCAAGCAGCCACCATGCATGTGATTACAGGAAATTATAGCAGATAAATGTGATTTTACACAGTTATATTTCACTTATACAACAGAATAAACTATAAAACATCCTTCCTACTGGTAAACAACTGCAAAATGCAATCTTCTGCTTTATCTTTAGCATTTTCAATCAACAATATTGATTTTTAACAACCAACTGGATATGTAGAAAGGCATGTAAAATGCCACTACCACACATTATATATTTTTCAACACACAAACCGAATTGTGTGTGTGTGTGTGTGTGTGTGTGTGTGTGTGTGTGTGTGTGTGTGTGTGTGTGTGTGTGTGTGTGCGCAGCATCCATAAAGCTCAATCTTGTTTTGGGAAGGGGGACAAAAGGCAGGCCTATTTATTTACTTACTGATCAACTGATCAGTCTTTCTCTCCCTCAGCACTGACATTTGGGGAAACTGTCAAATTCTCAGGGTATGTGTGTCCATGGCAGGAGGGAGTTTACTAAACAAAATATTACCTTATCAGACTGTCAAACAAAGTAGGACTTGAGTTTGTCAAAAAATGTGACTAGATGTTGCATATGTGAAATGTCCAAAAGTTTACTCTGCCATGATTACGGCTAAGAGAGGGTCGGGCCTTCCCGACTCTACAGTGGCCATATTAATCAGTGCTCGAGCACCCATATCCTTTCCATTACTACTATCTTATTTTCTGAAAAAAAAAAAATCTGGGAAAGGAAAACTAAAAGCCTAGGTTGAAAAGTTATGGAGTCAGAATGAATGCAGTTTGCCCCATTGCCAGAGTATGTGGTGCAGCCCAATACTTTTATTTTCAGGCCACGAACATGTCAGGTTTTGTGCCAGTCTGACAGATGAAAACAATTTAATTTGGAGATTTTATATCCCTGCAGCTCTGTTTTCAGCCAGGCCAAACCTTAAGAGGTAACTTAATGCAGCAAGGAGACTTCGGATGCCCCCACCCATATCTCTCAACCTGGAATCATAAAAAATCTGGACAAATGCCCATGAAAAATAGGTACAACTAGCCATTGTACATTGATCAACATAAAATTTGCATATATAATTATGTAACCCTGCCCACTCCAGTGGGATTGTGGGATACCAACTTTTAAACTCAAACTGAAGAACAGAAAAAACATTAAACACATGTTTTGCAAGTGTTAGAAAAGTCCTTCTTCTTGATTGCCAGTACATGTTCATAAATTCTTCTATTTAAACATCCAATAGTTTCCTCAATATAAAAACTGTCACGTGAATTAAATAAGGCAATGTAAACTACATTCTTACTATTACAGGAATAGCTTCCTTTAGCCCAAACAATTCCATTACAATGTTTGAATTCAAGTGACGAAGCATTGACAATGTATCTACGCTGTTTACAATGTCCAGAGGAAAAGTTACCAAGGGTGTTAAAATACCTTTCCCCGACTTCTCCAAAGGTTTACTTTCAAGCAAAGATTTAATGTTGAACAACCTTTTGAAAATGAACCTCAGTTTATCCCCTACAGTGAATCCTTGTACAATCAAATAGTATCTTTATTCAATGGCATGGGAATCACCTTAATGAAAATACTTGAACATTATAAAGGAGAGTTAAACAATTTAAGAACACACTTGTTTGATCTTGATTTAAAAATCAAAACCGAGAGTTTTGCACTTTTAAGTACACTGCATTGCACTAAGGCAGACAGAAAGCTTCCATTATTTGTAGGAAGCAAGGGAAACGTTGTAGAGACTTAACAGCACGCATTACTAATAGCGCTTACCCACTTAGCGAAAGTGATGGACAAGGTGGGAATGGTGATTTCATTATTAATATTACTGGAAAGGCTTGAGGAATTTGGTATCAATAACAAGCAGATGTACCAAAAATAACATGCTTTCTCCTCAGTTATAAATATCAGGCATACAGATTATTCTTTGGCTGAGCTTCTATGCATCAAACTGCTGAATCGTTGAAAATGATTTTTTTACAGCTTGAGCTCCTGAAGTGCCCCTGTCAAATAACAATTTGCTGCATACAGTGAGGTCTTCTACTGAAATATCAGGAAATAATCAATAAAATAAACACATTGTTCACCTGTTCATTACTACGTTTACACAGATGATTTCACTGTTATATATGAAAATACTACCAAAATCTGGTACAGACACAGTTAATGAAACTGTTTCAAATGGGCACTTGGTTGCAGTACAAGTAAGTGCTCCCTGCAGCTGGTCTTTTTTTCCTCCACTGTTCCAGTCTTGTTGATTTCCACCAGCCAGCTCAGCACACCTACAGTTTCACTCATTCTACCTGTACTACCTTCTGATTATCTGAATTACCCAGTCATCACGCAGCCCCTTTTCACCAAAATAACTAACGTTAGGTGAAGTACATCCAAGTTGTTCAGCAAACAGAGTAAGGCAGTTGTTGTTCACACTCACCACAACTCAACAGGAACAATTTTAATACAGAGTCTACATGCGTGTACACATTCAGTGTCACGCATGCGCACATTCAGTGTCACGAATGTACACACAGTGTCACGCGTGTACACATTCAATGTCACGCGTGTACACATTCAGTGTCTCTTCTACTGCTTCCGTGTGCTTACATTCGCAAGCTGCCATACTCAAAATCTGCACTAATCCGTTGAAAGGGGAAGCTCCCAGTGTGAAAACCTACCTTTGAAAGGATTTCAGATACACATGTTTAGCTTGCTACAACTCCAAACTCATGATAGCAATGACAGTAAATCACTCCATCTCCAAGCCAGGCAGCCAGTCACATGTGCCCTAATGTTAGGCTGCCATATCTTTTGGGGAAGCAAAAAGTTAAAAATGCTTTCTAAAAGACTCGTTTTAGCCAGGTCTATGTAAAGCTATATATTAGCCTTAGCTGATTATATACATCTGCATAGTACAAGTGCACCAGAATACAGGGAAGAGATGACATGTAAATGAATTGTTTGCTTTAAATTAGACTTACTGGCTATTTTATCCTGAGCGAAACTCAATCCTTATGGAAGATGAAATGCACAGGGTGCACTGACACAGTGTGGCATTTTGAGATTCCCTTGGCAGAAGTGAGGAATCCTCCCTTGCAGAAGTGAGGAATCCTCCATTGCCACATCATTTTTGGAAGTCAGACAGTAAGAAAGCTGTTTTTCTTTAGTAGTGGTAATCCTAAAGTTAGAAAAATCAAGACTGGACGCATGAAAATAAAGTCCATTCACAGGAAGGAAGGGGTAACAAAAATAGCATGTACATTTATTTTTGTATGGGAGTGGATGACATGATACATGTGTCTGTGTGTTAGCTGTCTGTGCACACTTCAGTTTAGTGTGACTTTAGTGTTCAGTATTAGGGTTTGAGTTTTAACAAAAGACAGGCCTCACTTAACACTCGCTGTTCCTTGTAGCACTGTAACAAAGTTCTTTGGTATAATTTAGGGCAGTCAATGTTAAACTGACCTGTTCCACTTGCTGACCTTACCCTAAGGGGTTAGGAATTTGATACAAGAGTAAATGACAGGAAAGATGTTGGGAGGCAAAATCCTGCATACGGATAGTCTGGAGGCAAGATCCTGCATATGGATAGTCTGGAGGCTAGTAAGAAATCATTGGAACATAATATTCTAAATATACATATCCTATCAAATTAGCTCACAGGGTGACGACACTACTAACTGGTTTCATTCCTGTAGTCCTGGTTTTGAACCACTTCCCACTTACAAACCAAGCAACTCTAAAGCAAATCATTTAATCAGGCAGGGATTCAATTTTACCACTAAAAAGGCAGCACATCTGTCTAGTTAATACACTTTGTAAGAAATTAATTAAAAATCAGATCACAAAGTTGTTGAAAAACAATTTCTCTTAACTAGTCCATATACAACCAGATTCTTGTTTTTCAAGACACATATTAAATGTAATAAATATGCAGTTAAGTATTTGATCTTGCACACAAATCTGCTTTAAAACAATGATATAACAGGACAATGGGTTTTCTGGTATGAAAACAATAAGACAATTTAGACAAGTAGCTTAAAGTCAGGAGTCCCACTACACTCCGGCATTCATTTATGAATCAACATCCTTTGCAAAGTGCAGTATAACAAACAGTCCAGGAGCTCGAATGAGTGCACATATGTAAGACATGTGCTTGCTTAAGTGCAAATTACAAATGGGCAACACAGCTCTGCAAAGATGTCACCTTTTGTTTACCTCTTACCCTTAGCAACAGAAGCAGCACAAATAATGAAATGTTGTCCAGTTAGAGATAGTCGGGAAGGAAAAAAAGAGATGTGCCACATTTTGAAGAATAAAGGGCGGGTTAGAAAACAAAAACAGGGCAAGCAGCATTCAAAGGAATTACACACAAGGCTTTAATATAATCCCTTCTTTGTAAACTAAACAGCACTCCCAAATTCTGCCAGTAGCATTTAAAGCACATCCGCACAGTAGAAAAGAAACAAAGAAACTTGTTTTTAATGCATATCAGTGCTACGCCAATGAAAAGAAACCAGTACTACAGTTCAGTTTTAAGGTTATTTTTAGAAATAAATCAGATCTCTCTATTCTGTCATTTAAATTAATTATTCTCAGAGTTGCAGGATGTGTATAAATCTGGAACATGTGGGGTTTTACATTGCCAATTCATGTACATCAATTATCAGGAACATACGTACTTTTCATAACTGACTGAAATGCAGGATATTTCCCCGAAGACACAAAAAGCTGCACAAGCCAATATACACACACAAACATTCATATTAATTTAAATAAATTCTGTATATTCATAGAATATTCTAGGCAAGCAGTTAAAAGGACCAAGAGATGCCTAGCCATATACAACTTTAGGCAGACATACTTAAAAGTTTGTGCCTCCTTTTTCAAATCCCAGTAGTGCTCACCTCCTACTTCTTATCTTGATGCATACCTAAACTTCTGCTTTAAACACAATCACACACCCCGTCAATTACAAATTAAAGTGCATGTTAACTTCTTGTAGGCCCTACTCTGAAACAGCCAGCTTGAAATCAGTGGCCATTCCTATTAAACTTCTATTTGTCATTGAAAGCTCTAGAACATTTACTCTTACTGTACAGTAGCTGTAAAGTATACTGATAAAATTTAGCTGAAATAGTTCTAGTCCAGAATGACAAAACGGCTAATATGTTTCCTTGTCACATACTAGGATCCTAAAAGGGTGGCCCCAGTGGTGCAGTGGTTAGCCTTGCCGCCTCACAGCAAGAGGCTCTCCGGTTCAATCCTCAGCTGGGGTTGCCTTCTGTGCGGAGTCTGCATGTCCTCCTTGTGGTCGCGTGGGTTTCCTCCGGGTGGTCTGGTTTCCTCCCACATCCCAAAGACATACTGTAGGTGGATTGGAAAGTCTAAATTGGCCCTAGGCGTGACTGTGTGCACGTGTGTGCTTTCTGTCGAAGGTTGGGTGCTGAGCTGGTAACTCGACACTGTAAAAACTCCACTGCCAATCATGAGCGGACAGGTGAACCTCTGTGGTGACCCCTAACCGGGAAAAGCCGAATGAAGAAGAAGAAGAAGATACTAGGATCCTAAAAAAGGTTTAACTGATTTGTAAAGAAGCTTTTAAATTACCCATAGTGATACTCATTCAAAGAATACAAGAGAACCCACAATAACTTTTCCATTTAAGCTGTAAGCGAGTGAGGATGCACTAAAACTAACACATACTATCAGCAGTATGCCATAAAGTATTAAAGCATTTTTGCTTTAATTTGGTGTCAAAACAAACCACGCATTTGCATGATGCGAGTACCATTCAGTAAAAAAATATAGAGGGAAAATAGACACGTGACATTTCTCTCTCAACAAAAGACCCGATTACGTAAGAAGTTGGCACTTCATTAAGTCTAATGAGATGCTACTGCATACCAAAATAGATCATGCCGTAGCCCTGGTCAACAGCCTGGCTCATTTCACCATTTAACAATGGCGGTGTGATAAAAAATCCCATAAGGACGGAATATTATTAATGGGACTTTTTATGTATACAGCTAAGTAGCTGCTCAGTAGCTTCACATGATTATATTTCTAAAAGTATACCGTTTAATTTCTGAGATACATATTAAATCAGATAAAAGTGTTAGATGCACGTGTTCATAGAGTCAGAGATTGTTACTAGGACTAATGGCCCAGGGGGCCTTTCTAAGCCTGGCCAAGTTTTCTCGAAGGAATAAAGATGTCTTATGTCAAAATAAGACACAAGACATCAGGCATTTATAAGATATCTCTGTCAATAAGGGACATGGGTGCCAGGCCTGGTGTAAATTTCCTATTCCCCATCCACTGGTCTAGGTTGTGCTTAAACTGGGTAATAGACAAATTCATCTTCACATGAACTGGAAGCCTGCTCCATAACAGAAGAGGGGCAGTCTCTGGGACACATATCTGTCTTTCCAGCATGTTCCATTTACATCACAGACAAAATTTGGGTCCTAAAACCTTGTATTTCTGGTACTGTTTGACTTACAAATGTGCAGGAGATTCATAAGTGCAGGATTTGCAGATGTCTTGTAAGCCAGTCATAGGTCGCCCTTCAGCAAGCTGAAGGAGACTGAGTAGAGGGAAAGGGCTTTATGGTGCTCTGCATAAGGCAGGTTTGGTACAACGTGTATTCTTTTTGTAAGGAACCTCTGCGGTCATTCTAGTTACTGCATATACCTCGTCAGGTACATTCTAAAGGGAGCACTGTACTTCATGATTGGTCTGATAAGGGCAGAGTACAGTGGGATATGATCTTTTTAGACCTAGATGCTATGTCCTTACTTATAAGTTGCACAACATAAAAGGATTTCTTCGCCACTGTGACCACATGTTGGTCGAAGTTAAGGCTACTGTCTATGTGCTTACCCAGATTCCTGACCACCGGGTCGACTCTTAGGGGTGTATTAGCAACATGGTAATTAGCCAGGATAGTTGACTTTCCAAACGGTACAATTATTCATTTCTTAGCATTGAGTTTAAGACCATAGCTTTCGCACCATTTGTTAGAGATAGACCTTCTTGACAAATGCTAGTGTCTGCAGGGGAGTGAATGACAACTCCTAGCTTGCAATCATCAGCAAATTTAGTCAGCCATAAACCTTTAGCATTTGCTTCTATTTCAGAGAAACAGATGCCAAAAAGGAGTGGACCCAGTACCAAACCCTGGGGAACTCCACAAGAGACTGGCCTCTTGGTGGAGGTGGTCTCACCTATATTTACCTCCTGGGTCCTATCAATGAGCCAACTGGCTATCCAGCAGGTGACAAAAGGGTTTACAGCTACATTAGTGAGCTTGTCTACAATTCCTGAGTGGGATATTATATCAAAAGCCTTGGCCAGGTCGATCTTCCTGTGGTTTGGTGACCCTCTCAATAAAGTTCCCACATTTAATAGGCATTATCTTCCTTTAATAAAGCCGAACTATAATGTGTCCAGTGTTTTGCAGGTTACCTTTGTCCTCATTTATCATGTCCATGATGATTCTTTTCATGGCCTTGCATATGAGGCTGGTAAACAAGTGCCTTAATTGTGGCTTAATTACTTTGCAACAGAAACATTTACATTCCTTTCTAATGGTTAGCTATTGTATTAACATAATGGCACTGTTCATGAGTAAACTATTTCATATTATATGCAAAAGATTTGTATGCTTTACCTCTGTTAAACTGAATCACCATACAGTGAGTTATGTTCCAAAAATCTTTTAAAGTTATGAAACAACTCAAAAGTACAATAAAAAATGGGAATAATGGTTCGTACGAGAAGCCGCTTGCAATGCTCGTATGCGAGATTTACCCTGCCCTCAAATTGTACATATTACCTCCACAGTCCTTAAACAGTGAGGAAAAGTGAACAAAGAAAAAAAAACAGTGCAACACACAGTGGTCCTGCACAATACGACTCAAATGTTTTGACCAACAGCAATGAAAAAATCATAATAAAAAGCTGATTGCTGTCACATATATTTGAGTAAAGGACAGCCATTCTGCATGTTACTAAATGGTCCCCAAATATACAGCGGATATAAAAAAACTGTACACACCCTGTTAAAATGCCAGGTTTTTATGATATAAAAAAATGAGACCACAATAAATCATTTCAAAACTTTTCCCACCTTTAATGTGACCTATAACCTGTACAATTCAATTGAAAAACAAATCTGTTAAGGGAAAAATATAAAAAATAAAAAATGTACAATACACTGGTTGCATAAGTGTGCACACCCTTAAACTAATACTTTGCTGTGTGTGCACATGTTTAAACTAATACTTTGTTGAAGCACCTTTTGATTTAATAACAGCATTCAGTCTTCTTGGGTACACACCTGCCATCAATTAAAGAGACTCTGATTAGCCCCCACAAAACGTTCAACTGTCCTAGTCGGATTTTCCTGACATTTACTCAGTTGCCTGCTACAGCAAAAGCCATAATTCGCAGAGAGCTTACAAAGCACCAAAGGATCTCATTGTTGAAAGGTATCAGTCAGGAAAAGGGTACAAAATAATTTCCACAGCATTGGATATACCATGGAACACAGTGAAGACAGTCATCAAAAAGTGGAGAAAATATGGGACAACAGTGATGTTGCAAAGAACTGGACATCCGTCCAAAATTGATGAAAAGACAAGATGAAAACCGGTCAGGGAGGCTGCCAAGAGACCTACAGCAACAGTGAAGGAGCTGTAGTAATTTCTGCCAAGTACGGGTTGTGTACTACGTGACAACAATCTCCCGTATTCTCCATATGTCTGGACTATGGGGAAGTGTTGCAAGACAAAGCCTTTCTTACACAGAAAAACATCCAGGCCTGGCTAAAATTTGCAAAACGATACATTATGTCTCACAAAATCATGTGGGAAAACGTGTTACGGTCTGATGAGACCAAGGTTGAACTTTTTGGCCACAACTCCAAAAGGTACGTTTGGTGCAAAAACAACACTTCGCATCATCAAAAGAACACCGTCCCCACAGTGAAGCATGGTGGTGGCAGTATCATGCTTTGGTGTTGCTTTTCTTCAGCTGGAACTGGGACTTTAGTCAAGGTGGAGGGAATTATGAACAGTTCCAAATACCAGTCACTTTTAGCCCAAAACCATGAGGCAATCTGCTAGAAAGCTGAAGATGAAGAGGAATTTCACCTTTCAATATGGCAATTACCCCAATTATACATCCAAATCAACAAAAGAATGGCTTTACTGGAAGAAACAAAGTTTTGGAATGGCCCAGCCAGAGCCCAGACCTAAATCCAACAGAAATTCTGTGGGGTAACCTGAAGAGGGCTGTGCACTAGAGATGCCCTCGCAATTTGACAGATTTGGAGCCCTTTTGCAAGGAAGAGTAGGCAAATATTGCAAAGTCAAGATGTGCCATGCTGATAGACTCCTACCCAAGAAGACTGAATGTTGTAATTAAATCAAAAGGTGCTTCAACAAAGTGTTTGTTTTTCAATTGAATTGCACAGGTTACACATCACATTAAAGGTGGGAAAAGTTTTGAAATGATTTACTGTGGTATTTTTTTTTATATCCCAAAAACCTGGCATTTTAACAGGGTGTGTACACATTTTCTATCCACTGTTTCAGGCCCATTAGGATCTCTGTTTAACCACAGCCTCTGGTTTGGCTTTGTCCTGATAGAGTGGAGGACAGCAACAGTCATCCCTCTGATGGGGGGACCATCTACCGACCTGGGACATTATAGACCCATAAGTTCGACTAGTCTTATATGTAAGGCCATGGAAAGATCATGGACCAGACAAATAATGACACAGGAAATCTCCAAACACTGGACCTGACTCAATTCAGCTTTGTCAAGGGCAAGTCATGCTTACTGACTCTGATGGCTTACTTTGAGAAAGTCATTAAAACCATGGATGAGGGTAAAATAGTACACACTGCCTACCTTGATCTGGCGAAGTCATCTGATACAATTCTCCACTCAGGTATTGTACATAAACTCACAAAACTGGGCATAAATCCCTATGCCATGAGATGGATAGCCAACTGGCTCACAGATAGGGCATATGTGGTTAAAGAGGGTGAATTCATATTCATTAAGAGGCCACTTACTAATGGTGGGCCACAAGGCTCAGTGCTGGGACCACTCCTATTCAGAATATACTTCTCTGAAGTCAAGGCTAATGTGGAAGGCCTCTGGATGGCAAGGTTTGCCAACCACTGCAAGCGGAAAGCAATCACTGAATATGTAGATTCACTTCAGGAGGGTCCTACAGTAGACAAATGATTGGTGCCAGAACCATGTCTTAAAATTTAATGTGATAAAATGCATTATCATACCCTTTGGTAACTCGCATACCCCTACAAATTACAACATCAATAGCACAGCCTTAAGAGTAGGCTCACAGATGAGAGATCTAGGTGCACAGATAGACAGTAGCCTGAACTTTGACCACCATGTGTCCACAGTGGTGAAAGTCCTTTTATGTGGCACAACTTATAAGTAAAGGTATGGTATCCAGATCCAGGAAAATTAGTCACACTGCACACAATCCTCATTAGACCAATAACGGAGTACAATGCAACATTTGGCATGTACTTGACGAGGCACTGACAACAGCAGCTGGAGCAACCTTAGAGGTTCATCACAAAGAAAACACAGGGTATAAACGTGTTCTGTAGGGAGAGACTCAAAATCCTGCCCCTTTACTCTGTCTCCTACCAGCTATTAAGGGGAGAACTATGCCTGACATACAGGACACTCATAAATCCAGCCCTAATGGAGTTGCTGCACATCCAAAAGTCAAATGGCATGACAGTCACCCGATCTAGGGATCTAAATTTAGTCAGCAACTACAACATGCTGGAGATTACCCCTTCTTTGGAACAGGCTTCCTATAGACATTGAGCAAAACCTTTCCCTGGCCCTTTTAAAATACAATTTGCCCCTAGGAGCCATATTTTGGGTAAAATCAGGTTATATTTGCTAGGCTTGTAAGGGCTCAGCAGTTAGCCTAGTAATCTCCTGTGAACCTATGCAATAAACTGCCTCTTGACCAACCTCATCTGCAGCTCCTCCTTTACACTGATGACTTGGTTATCTAAAGATCCAACCTTTCTCATGACATCATCCAAAACAAACTTCAAGCTGACTTTCTACAACTAAACAATTAGCATCGATCTAAAAAAATCATCATGCTGGCATTGATCTAAAAAATCATCATGCTGTTTGGCACAAAGAAAAGCCTCACTAAAACCACTAATCCTCTCCATATCAAAGTCTCAGAGAGCAACCCAACTGGGCCCACCACATCATTTAGACACCTTGACATTTGACTTGACCAATCCCTCAACCTCCAAGACCACACACAAAGTCAAATCCAGAGTAAACCACCTCCTATTCTAGGTTCAAATTATATCTCATTTTCTCTCATAAAATCAAAGACAAGCCTTTGACAAAGTGGTCCTGTTTGCACAAGTAGAATATGGCCAAACCCTACTTGCTACTGTCTCACAAAATGAAAAGAAAAACACTACCATCATACAATCTCTTTCTAATAAAACCTGCTTTTTCATCAATAGCTCCCCCTTGGTTTAACACTATAAAACTTTGGAAAAAGCAAACTGACTATGCATTCAAAGGGTCTTTATTATATCACTGAATGCTTAAAAAAGCAAACGGTGATTAATTGTCCCTATGTAAGTGAAAGCTTACAATTTCGAACTGCCAGAACAGCAATTTTTTTCCTAGGGGAAAAGAATCGCTGTTCCAACAAAAATAAAAAAACTGTAAACATTACATTAAGTGGGGGGGCTTTGCCCCCCACACCCCCCTACTTAAATATACTGACTCCAAGACTGCACTGCAGTGCCGAAAATGGCAAAGTAACAAAGCAGCCAAGCAAATTCTTTCCCAGGGAAAGAATTAGCTTAAAAGCTGCTTTGATCTTTTGCTGTTTCCGTCTTTTGAGTTCGACGGAAGACACATTTGAAAGAATGCGTCTTCGGTCTTCTTATAGGGAACCCATTCAAAGCACAGACATCCTTCTTCTTGGCTCCCTTCACTTCAAATGGCAAGACACACCATCCCCCAAACTAAGAGAGTAAATGCATCCAACTCGTACTGCAACCTAAGAAGCCAATCCACTAATGGCCGTACTGTCATGATTGTGTCCACTAAACTTCATTCCACACACCACAGCTTCTCTTTTCTTGTCCTTAAACTGTGGCAGTCATTGCTACCTGATCTTACTAAAAATCAGGAATACAAACAATTCAGATGTCAGTTCAAGCAACACCTAACTGAAAAATATAAGTGCACATCAGAACACAGGCCCTGTCACCCAACTCCCATGACTGTACTAGAACACTCACCACAGAAAACACAGGTAATCTCCTAACCTTCCAAATTTACAACATATGCCCACTGCTTCCCAGCTACCATATCCAATCCAATCTGATTATCTAACATCCACGTCCGTAACGAACTCTTCTGATGCAGCCCTTAGTATTCTACAATTTCTACAGTCTTCACTGCTAATATTTCCCTCCGTACTTGCATACACTATATATATATATATATATGCTCTTTTGGCTGGACCACATTTACCTCACCTATAATACCTGTATTATGCACTGTATACTCTTGTTCATACTGTTTTTTAAATCTCTTTACAAATATAAATATGTGTGTCTGTGTATATTGTCTATGATTTAGTTAAGTATGATCGTACTCAATATTGAACAAAGTACACATACAACAAAGAATTTAACATATATAATACTAAATTACTTAAACATGGAAATTGTGAAACATCGAAAAAAAAAAAACAATTTAATTTCCTGATTATACTAAGCTATCTCCATAACACTAGCCTCCAATTTGTCTGAACAGTGGCAGTGTTTATTTATTTATTTCCAGTTTGATTACAGGAGTTTTTTTTTTTTAAGATATGGAGTGGGTTATGGTTGGGATGGGGGCAGGTAAGAGTTAGGGTTAGCATGCATTACTGAGGTTGGCAGGGGCTTCTCCTCCCTGCATCCCCTCAGTAACATATGCTAATCCTAAATCTGCCTGTGTATGAGCCCCAACTCCACACTGCATCTTAAAAATCACTTCAGTAATGCTGAACTCTAACCCTGCCCCCATCTGAACCCTAAACTCACATCATACCATAAAAAAAACCCTTCCCATAACACTGCTATTACACAAGACAAACACACACACCAACACACACTACAGACATAAGATATAACCCCTAACCCTGAAATACACACAATCACATGCAAACACTCAACACATATCCTTACCTAGCCCTAATACCCAAACACGCTCATATACACGCTAACCAATTCACCGGTTTCAAGGAACAGTGCATCCAGTTTCAAGGAATAGTGCTTCCAGATATTAGACATTTGACTTATCAGTTCTTCAAATCACTATTCAACAATCTCAACCACCCTAAGCATCGTCAAAGCAACGTTTAACAAAATGCACAGTAACTATATCTGCATACTTTTTTACAGTTGTGTTGTATCACTATATTTTTTACAGCTATGTTATGTCACTATATTTTTTTACAAGCTATTTACTGTATTATTTAACAATACCTTTAACCTTACTTTGCTGCTGTTACTATGTACATAACACTGGCTAAGACTGCAAATGGTCAGATTTGATCAATACTCTACCTCAGAAAACAAAATATAAATAAGCACTTTTTACTGTTCATTGGATAGCAAGATGGTACACAGCTCGACTAGTCATGTAGTATTAGAGGATGTAATTATCCTCTCAATGCAGTAAGAGTTCTCAGTGACCCATGGTGGGATATAAATCTTTGGGTGAGGCTTCAGAAGCAGGGTGGCCTTATTCTGTGCTATTACATCACACAAGAAGGCACGATTTAAAATCTGCCCTCATGACAGTGCATCTTGTCAGAAATACGTTGGCAGGAATTAAGAACATCTACTGTCTCTGATTTATCTACAAATGCACAGACCAGCCAAGGCATGCATGTGACTTGAACAGTTGCTAAAGGCAGTTATGTGGCCAAGATCAAAAGAAGGAACATTCATTTGGAATCTAGATACAGAGGGAAACAGTACACAGCTGAATGAAGTGAACAGAGATAGAAACTTGACTCCAAGCTAGAAATTTTAAACTAGAACATATTGATCTTTGCAGAAAGATATGTTTTTTTTTAGACTGTGGTCCTAAAATCAGAAGTTATAGTACATTTACATTAAACATATAAAAATATTCCACAAGTGAATAAAAGGTATTTCCTTTTTGGCTTGGGACCTCGGTGGTGGTTTTCATACTCAAAACAGCTGCTAGTAATTTAAAATTTTGCTAACAGCAGAATGTCAGCAAAAATCATAAGACACACTAGCCTGAGTGATCTTTAGAATTTGTTCCTTAAGAAAAAAAAGAAAAGGGGAGAGAGTGAGAGAGAGAGAGAGAGACAGAGAAAAAGAGTGTTTCGGAGTCATACCCTCAAAGGTTAGAGATTCACCAGCATAGTAAAAGTCATTTAAAACGGAATCAAAAGTGAATTGAACTGCTGGCATCATTTCCACGCCTTTACTAAACTATGCTACTCATACTCTCATTGTAACTAAAATATTTATTTGTTTAACATTTACCGAGAAAGTCTGACTGGACCCAGGTCCTTTTCATCACAGGCTTGGGGAGAAAAGCTCCATGAGTAACAGTACATTTTCATGCACACATTACAATAATCAATAAAGTATAAAGTAAACAAAATGTAGTATACATAAGAACATACAAATTTGTTACATCTTGACAACAAAACCTAGGCTTTGAACATAGCTAGTATTATTTGTAGGTATCACTTATGTCAAGATATAAGGTTAAGACAGATCAGTAGGAACAAAGGATTAAAGGATTACTGGGTGAGAAGTTGGATACGTTTTGGGTATACTGTGATGTATCAGACCACTCATGAGGGGTTAAAGTACAGGAATACAGCCACTTACTGTTTTAGATAAACTTTAAGTGATGGCTTAAAGTGGTTAGTGGATGAGATTGAGAGAATGGAGTTGGGAAGGGAGTTTCATATACGAGATATATAGTTGGAAAATACAGATTCTCCTGCAGTGTTGTTGGGCTTGGAGACGGTGAGCAAGTTCTTGTTGTTAGAGCAAAGTGGTCTGCTGAACTGTAAGGAAGGATGAGATTTTGTAGTGCAGGGGTTCTAGTCAGTTGTGTTACAATTTTGTCAGTTAGAGAGAGTTGGTTGTAAAGAATAATGTTGGGAAGCTCAAGCCAGTCTAGTATCCTTACAGCTGTACAATGATGGGTTCTATATGGGCAGTCAGATGCAAACTTAGCAATTTTATTATAACATGCTTCTAGCTTAGATAAGTCAGCTTTCCTTAGATTAATTAAAATTGGAGAGGCATATAGTAGAGTGGAGAGCAGATGGGTTTGTGCTAATGTAATTTTGGCCATTGTGGTCAGGAACCTTTTGTGCCTATACAGATTTCCAAGTTTCTTTGGACTTTTTTTATAGTTAGGGAGACATGCAAGTCACATTTTAGGGTATTGTCTATTTCCACTCCAAGAAGCTTTGTATGGGTTGTCGGGGAGATGACAGTATTGTCTTTGGCTATTATGTTAAATGTTGGGCATGAGGTAGATGTCTTGTTAGGTTGGTAGAGTAATAATTTAGTTTTGTTTGGGTTCAGGATTAGATGGGCATTGGCTAACCATGTTTCAAAAGAAGTGAAAGATTCCCGTGTTTGAGAATGAAGAGCTGATAGAGAAGTGGCAGCACAGATAAGTGTTGAATCATCTGCGCAACGTATGATAGAACCATGCAGAGTGGCTGTGTGTAGATTATTAGTCACAGATAAGCACTGAATCATCTGCAGACTGTATTATAGAACCATGTGGAGTAGCTGTGTGTAGATTATTAGTCACAGATAAGCATTGAATCATCTGCAGACTGTATTATAGAACCATGTGGAGTAGCTGTGTGTAGATTAGTCACAGATAAGCATTGAATCATCTGCAGACTGTATTATAGAACCATGTGGAGTAGCTGTGTGTAGATTATTAGTCACAGATAAGCATTGAATTATCTGCATACTGTATTATAGAACCATGTGGAGTAGCTGTGTGTAGATTATTAGTCACAGATAAGTGTTGAATCATCTGCAGACTGTATTATAGAACCATGTGGAGTAGCTGTGTGTAGATTATTAGTCACAGATAAGCATTGAATCATCTGCATACTGTATTATAGAACCATGTGGAGTAGCTGTGTGTAGATTATTAGTCACAGATAAGCACTGAATCATCTGCAGACTGTATTATAGAACCATGTGGAGTAGCTGTGTGTAGATTATTAGTCACAGATAAGCATTGAATCATCTGCATACTGTATTATAGAACCATGTGGAGTAGCTGTGTGTAGATTATTAGTCACAGATAAGTGTTGAATCATCTGCATACTGTATTATAGAACCATGTGGAGTAGCTGTGTGTAGATTATTAGTCACAGATAAGCATTGAATCATCTGCATACTGTATTATAGAACCATGTGGAGTAGCTGTGTGTAGATTATTAGTCACAGATAAGCATTGAATCATCTGCATACTGTATTATAGAACCATGTGGAGTAGCTGTGTGTGGATTATTAGTCACAGGTAAGTATTGAATCATCTGCATACTGTATTATAGAACCATGTGGAGTAGCTGTGTGTAGATTATTAGTCACAGATAAGCATTGAATCACCTGCAGACTGTATTATAGTACCATGTGGAGTAGCTATGTGTAGATTATTAGTCACAGATAAGCACTGAATCATCTGCATACTGTATTATAGAACCATGTGGAGTAGCTGTGTGTAGATTATTAGTCACAGGTAAGTATTGAATCATCTGCATACTGTATTATAGAACCATGTGGAGTAGCTGTGTGTAGATTATTAGTCACAGATAAGCATTGAATCACCTGCAGACTGTATTATAGAACCATGTGGAGTAGCTGTGTGTAGATTATTAGTCACAGATAAGCACTGAATCATCTGCATACTGTATTATAGAACCATGTGGAGTAGCTGTGTGTAGATTATTAGTCACAGATAAGCATTGAATCATCTGCATACTGTATTATAGAACCATGTGGAGTAGCTGTGTGTAGATTATTAGTCAGAGATAAGCATTGAATCATCTGCAGACTGTATTATAGAACCATGTGGAGTAGCTGTGTGTAGATTATTAGTCACAGATAAGCATTGAATCATCTGCATACTGTATTATAGAACCATGTGGGGTAGCTGTGTGTAGATTATTAGTCACAGATAAGCATTGAATCATCTGCATACTGTATTATAGAACCGTGTGGGTTAGCTGTGTGTAGATTATCAGTAAAGAGGGAGAAAAGGAAAGGGCCCAAGATAGATCCTTGGGGGACACCAATGGATAAAGGAAGGCTTGGTGATAGAGCACCCTGCCATAGAACAGATTGTTGACAGTCAGCCTGCCATAGAACAGATTGTTGACAGTCAGCCTGCCATAGAACAGATTGTTGACAGTCAGATAAATAGTTATGAAACCATGCTGTGGCAGATGGTGAGAAGGATAGTTCAGTTAGTACATCTATTAGTTTGGAATGGGACACCATATCAAAAGCTTTTGATAGGTCTAGAAAGATAGCAGATACAAAGTTGTTACTGCCATAGAACAGATTGTTGACAGTCAGCCTGCCATAGAACAGATTGTTGACAGTCAGCCTGCCATAGAACAGATTGTTGACAGTCAGATAAATAGTTATGAAACCATGCTGTGGCAGATGGTGAGAAGGATAGTTCAGTTAGTACATCTATTAGTTTGGAATGGGACACCATATCAAAAGCTTTTGATAGGTCTAGAAAGATAGCAGATACAAAGTTGTTATTCCTGTGATGGTTTATAGTTTTAGTGAAGGATAAGAGAGCTGTAGTGGTACTATGTAATGGGCAAAACCCATGCTGAGTGTTTGCGAGAAGGTTATTTGTTAGTAAGAATTTCATGACCTGGAGATGAATACACCATTCGAGTAGTTTAGAAAGAGGAGAAAGAATAGCAATTGGCCAATAGTTTGTCAGTTCTGTGGAAGGTCCCCCTTTATGAAGTGGGATTACACTGGAAATTTTCCACAGTTGAGGGACCTTGTTTTCGAGAATGGATCTATTTATAAGGATTGATAGTGGGAAGGCTACAGACTCGGATGCAATTTTGAGGTATTCACTGGGTAATTTATCTATGGCAAGTGTAGTAGGTTTTAGTTTTTGTAGTAGTTAGACTTGGCTGGTTTGGTATCAGGAGTAGGAGTTTGCTGTTTAGAAAGGGCAATTATAGATTCAGTAAAATATTTGTTAAAAATAGTAGCTATGCTATCGGAACTGTTGTGGAGGTTTGGCGTTGGTGAAGTAAATTTTCCTGGGTGAAGAATTGAGTTTATAGCTGGCTAGAATTTTTGAGGGTTTTTTGATATGTGTTTTGAATGTTGTAGTAGAAATTTATTTTATGCAGTTTTGTTTTTTTGTATTATTCCTAAGTTCTTGATACTGTTGTTTAGAAGCTACTGTGTTAGTCTTATGCCATAGTTCCCAGGCTTTGCCTCTAGTTTTCAGCAGGGCCCTGGTGTCTCTGCTTAGCCAGGGAGCATAGTTTGATTTTACTCTGATAGTTCTAACAGGGGCATGTGCAGATAATATATCAAAGAAAGATTTATTAAGTATTTCACTGCATCATTTAGGTCAAGGTATTTGATTTGAGTCCAATTGCACCTTTGTAGGTCAGCTAGGAAGTCGTCAAGATTAAAGTTATGTTTTCTTTTGAGTTGTTTAACCATAGTAGGTTTTGGTGGGAATATGTGTTGTCATATAAGAAATGTGGGTAGGTGGTCGCTCAGACCATCAGGAAGACAACCTGATTGGACTGAGTGAGAGGAGTTATTTAATAATATCCAATCCAAGGTGGATTGTTTTTTTACTAGCTTTATCTATTCGGGTAGGTTCTTGAATAGTTTGTGTAAAACCATGCAAGTTTTATGTGATGGATGGGGTGATCTGTATCACATACAAACCAGTCTAAATTAAAATCACCCAGTATGAATGTCTCCTGACTAAGAGTACTACTGGCCCAGTGCAATAGACATTCTATAACTGGGACATTATTTCCAGGTGGGATATAGCAGCCAATTATATTAAGTGTTTTTATTAAATTTATGGTTAGTGTGGTATAGATGATTTCTGCACTGTCCAGTTGTGGGGTTTTGCATTCAAGGAAAGTTGAAGTGAGATGGTCTTTAAAGAGGACAGCAACTCCACCTCCTCTTTTGTTGAGTCTATCCACCCATAGTATGGAGTAACCTGGGGGTAGTATTTCATTATCTTTTGTACTTGGTTTTAACCATGTTTCAGTGATTATTACTATGTCTGGGGAGCATGTAGCTAGAGTGGCACGGAGGATGTCCAATTTGTTGGCTATACTTCTAATATTAATGTTCATTAGCAATAGGTCTGATTTTTTTGTTTACGATTAGATGTATAGGGGTGCTGAGACTAGATGGGCTGGTGTTATCAGAGAGTGGTCCAGAGTTTGGGTGGATGTCACCACTAGGCAGCAGCCTAGAGGCAATGTCGGTAAGTAGTTTCTATTGTTTGATAAGTTCTTTGTTGATTAACTGAGGATTATAGTGACTATCTTTACTAGGTATTAATTTAAATGGAAAATATTGCAGGCTAGTAATTTTGACAAGTGTAGGACTAATGGTGAGATATGTACATGGAGTAGTATGGGAAGGTGGGTTTGTGGTGTGACGAAAAGTGGGTGTCTGGAATGTGTTGCGGTGATAAGTAGTGAGGTGAAATAGTAATATGAGTGTAGTAAGAAGTGATAGGCAAAGCATGAGCACGGTACAGGTCTAGGTGGAAGAACCAAGATAAAAGGAAGTGCATCTAATTGGATGGCTAGAGTGAGGGAGTGTCTGCCTAGTGCTCAAGAGTAGAAGCACTGGGGGTGGGTGGGATATGGGGGCAGAGTAGGGGGATGGAGTGAGCCCGAAGGGCGAACGGAGTGGGCAGAGCAACCCCAGCAGGAGGGATTCCAAATAGAAAATAAAAAAACAATCAGGAGCCAAGAAATGTAAGTAAGACGGTACACTATGTTAGAGCTTTTCAGCTTATGGAAACCAAATGTTGCTAGCAAGCTCTTTAAGAATGAGTAGAGCTAAGGGAATTGGGACTGAACTAAAGGTTTGTTTTGGAATAGTTTTAACCTTAGACTCTGGAGCTCACCTGTTTGTATACAGAGGGAATAAGGAACTTGTACAATTAGCAGAGTATGTTCCTACCTAGTGGCTGACTTCATTAACGTTCTCCAAGTTAGAAGATGAATGGAGCTCAATGCAGCCGTGCTCACCTTACAACAATGGTCACAAAGTAAGAGAAAACTGTTAAAAAGAACTCAATGATATTCACCTAATAATTAATTCTACTGGAAGACTTGTGTTTAAAAGTTGAGATTTTCTGGGGCTGGTTTGAGCTTTTGCTGAAAATATGCCAAAGGTGGGGGTGGGGGCGATCCCAAGGTTTGTGGATGACCCGAGCAAACTGCAAAGAGAAAAAATAGACAAGAGTGTGAGCAGAAAGTGAAGTACAGTTCTAGGAGAAATGAAGACAATTAGGAGAGTAGAGGATATTAGTCAGAGTGATGGAAGGATCATCAGAAGACAGAGAGTTGGTACAAGAACTAGTACAATAAGTAGGTACATAGATAAATGCCCGGGGAAGAGTAAAGAATCACAAAGAATAGGAAATAGGCAGATCATTACAGACAAATTTAACAATGTACTAAGTTTAATAGGTTAAAGTAGCACCATAGTTACTTTTCAAATACCAAATAAACAAACAACTATATGTTTTTGCTTACAAATACCAAGTATGTTTCTGCTTACAAAACCAGTTAGAACTGTAGTTAGATGAGATGCAGATTAGAGTTTGCAACAAACACGGTTTCTGCTTTTCAAATACCAAATAAACAAACTGTATGTTTCTCCTTACTGATAGCAGGTATGTTTCTACTAACCAATACCAATTAGAACTGTAGTTTGGTAAGATATTGGCTAAAATGTGTAACAAATGCTGCGTTTCTACTGTTTATTTTGTACACAAACAGCAACTATACGTTTATGCTTACTAATAATAAATGCAGAATACAGTGAAGCAGATATCAATACGGAATGGTCTATGAAGCCAGTCTAGCTTCCTAGGTAAGTTTAGATATGCAAGTACGCATATACTCACTGGAGTAATCACCAAGCTCTGCATATACATTAAGCAGTAAAAAAGCATCACAGTTTTGTCAGACTATACACTCTAAATAGCAATAATAAATGTAGCACTAATATAGAACAGCATAAAAAACCCTGTAAATTATGATAGCAACAGAAAACGCTTATGCATATAAAAAGAAAAAAAGACTTGCAGTGAGCACAGACAGCAGACTAAGGGAAGCTCCTTCAGGTTGGGACTATACTACATGATAAAGTGGTAAAACCTGAGAACTTCTCACAGACATAAAAAATAAATATGGCACTGCTGTTGTATGACATCTACAATACAGCAAGCTGAAAGAGGTTCTTAAACATGTTCAGCACTTTACTGTTACATCACAGATGTTAGCAGTGGCCAGTGTAGCGAGTTTTAGAACCTCACAAAAAGTCACACGGTGTGTCTCTGTCCTTTCATTAAAGTACAGGGAAGAAAAAAGCTTACAATGTACTCCAACAGTAAAAAGGAATCTTGCAAAATTTAATATGTTTTGCAGGCAAAAATTGTTTGCCTTTTGGGCAGACTTTTTTTCCAAGCTCAGTTGCCTGTAAAAGGGGAGGGAAGGGAGAAATATTTTGGCTTAAAGAAAAGATGTTTCTGGGTGAGTGTGAGGCTTGTCAGGGAGTATGAGTGCATGGGTGTGGTACAAGAGACAGGAAGTACTGTGACAGGATACGAGACTAGAGAGAGAGGGGCAATGTTAAGTAGGGAGGGGTATTTAAGGGTAAAGTACATTGGTTCTGGTCTCTCCATATACATACACAGATTCCATTCAGAACACTGACTCAACAGAAAGTCGACTTTTATATGGCTGAGACTATATGATCGACTTTCCAAAATTTTTTTTGCAGGGGGCAAGCCCCCCTGCATCCCTCACACCCCATTGTACAGTATATATACCAACTCCGAGATCCCACTACAGTGGGGAAAAGGGTAAATTCCCCAATCCTCACTGTACCACGATCTCCAGTCAAAAGCTTTGACATTTCGGAATGTCAATCATATGGTCTCGACCATATAAAGTTCGACTTTCCGTTGAGTTGGTCTTCTGAATGGGGACCCGCAAGCACATACATATACTTAAATCTATTACAGTGAGTAACAGAATTTATACGTACAGGGGCTTTTGAGAACTGTAGGCCTCGAGGTGGTGGTGGGGAGGCTATTTCCCTTTCCTAGGCTGGAGGTTAAGGTAGGAGTTTGCAGTGTATTAACGCTGTGTAGAAAGAATATTGATTCAAGAGTGAACAGTTGGAGGTTGTGCTGCTAAGGATGGATTTAAGCAAAGTTGTAGGTGATCATTGTTAACATGCCCTACCATTGTGCTGATGCTTGCAGGTAAGAGGTTTGGATGCATCTTCTAATTGTGTTGCTGTTCGTTATTATTATTATTATATAATGCATGGAGCATGCGGATTACACACCAATATTCAGGAAAAAGGCAAATCAATTAAGTGCTAGGGTAGAACAAGACTTGACCTTAACAAATGTTACGCACCCCTTGTTTATGTTGTTAAGGTCAGGTCTCAGGCTAAGCAGTAGGATCTGCCAGTACTGACCAGCAAATCTCAACAGCAGACAGAATAAAATATTTGTTTTTGCCTGCTGTCCACCAGTAACATGTCTTCACTTCCTGTTACTCTAGTAACTTTCTAAGTTTAGAACAGGATGGGTGTTCACCTGAATATCTGAGGGATACGAAGTCTGAAACCCAAATGTGTGTCATTTAGTGTCTTCAATCTTTAGTAATTTGTCCAAAAAACAAGGACTGTAACTGGACATTCGGTAAAAATATGGACAGTTGAGAGACATTGAAGACATGTATGAACATAAAAGACTTGTTACAAAGCCCTTCTGGCAGCGTTTGCCAAGTGTTTTATGACTCTGAAAGCCTGCAAAACGTTTTTTTTTTTTTTTTTTTTTTTTAATTTTTTTATTTTTATTTATATTTATTTAACATTTGTTGACCGGGAATGTCCGACAACGTTCCACAGAGCCTGTTTTCAGCGGAGGCCCGGGGAGAAATGCTCCAGATGCATGTTTTTGGAATGTGGGAGGAAACCGGAGTACCTGGAGGAAACCCACGCAAACACAGGGAGAACATGCAAACTCCACACAGAAGGCACCCCAGCCGAGAATCAAACCGGAGAACCTCTTGCTGTGAGGTGACAACGTTAACCGCTTTAAATAAAAAATAAAGCTCCATGCACTACATAGAATTATGCGGGGGTCGCCAATGTTAACTGCATTACTATGTGTTCTCAACATGCGTGCCAAAATTTCACTTTCAAGGTGAATTTCTTGACAGCCACATCTAAATATAATAATGCAGTTAGCATTGGTGACCCATTCATAATCCTCTATGTTATACATGATGTTATACATGTGTAACAAATCTTGATTTACAATTTTTGGTTATTTTGCAGTAAAGCTGGTCACATTGCAATCTGTTATGTTTTTGTATTTGGGCAGAGGATTCATGAACAAACTACAACATACTATTAATATTGTGCAATACTTAAGGGCATTTTAAAACACAGTGCCTTGCAACAAAGATATGCAAATTAACTACATGGTATGCCTACATTCATTGTAATGATACACACACACACACACACACACACACATATATATTTATAAAACACGCCAGTAATTACTTTCAGATAACTGAATATGCTTAATTGCAGAAACTTAAGTATATATTATGCACTAAATAGTGCCATGTTTACATAATGAAACTTATCTGTACTGCAAGGAGAACAGTGATTATGGTCTGATATCTAGAAAAAGACAAATCAGTTAAGTGCTACTATAGCTCGAGGCCTGATCTTAAATATTAAGCAACCCATTTCATGTTTTTAAGGTCGGGTCTCACTTTAGGCAGTCAAATCTGCCAGTAGTGACGAGCAAACAGCAATGAATTGTCTCTCCCCACTGTCTGTGCCAGTAACAGGTCCCGGACTTCCTCTTTTGCTAGAACAACAGAAGTTGTGTCTCTCTGCACTTCCTAAAGGAGACTAAGTCTGAAACTCAGAATGGATGTCATTATTTAGTGACTTCAGTTCGCAGTGATTTGTTAGAAAACCACAGATTTTATGAGGAACAGACCAAAAACATGAGACAAAAATCTTGATATTTGACAGGCATGGCAAGGTGAGTGTAAACTTAAGAGACTGAGTTATACTATCCTTCTGATAGTGCTTGCTAACTGCTTTATGGCTTTGCAAGCTAACAAAACACTTAACCACTGGTTATAGAGAAAAAACGGT
This sequence comes from Protopterus annectens, assembly GCF_019279795.1. Taxonomy (NCBI): domain Eukaryota; kingdom Metazoa; phylum Chordata; order Ceratodontiformes; family Protopteridae; genus Protopterus; species Protopterus annectens. The sequence goes on along the minus strand of NC_056743.1, from coordinate 129,562,036 downwards.
GCAGATAAATACCTATGTACTACAAAGAATTATGATTGAGTCTCCAATCATAACTACGTTTTGTTATATGTTCTCGACATGGATACTCTCGAGGTGAATTTCTTGGCATCCTGAATACAAAGAAGGCTGTTATATAAAACTCAGCTAACATCTGTGAATGTCTTAAATATCGTTTTACCTGTGCAACAAGCAGAAATTAAAAAGACTACTAGGTAACAGAAGCCGATACATTTTTATGTGACAGCAGTCCAAAACCAAACAGTTTTAGGTCTTGTACAGTGCACCTACTAAGAAAAAGTATAAATAACTAAAATCTTAGCCATAACGTCTGGAATCCAAAGATCTAAGTATTTGTATGGCCATTTTACTATGTGAATAAATCAAACCAACAATTATCTTGTTTAATGCAAAAAACAGTACTGGGCAATACTAAGGAAAGTATATGAGTGTAAAACTATCAACAGACTAGGCATGAGTCATGTTAATGCTAATACACGGAGTAGGTCACCCATTTTGGAAAAGTCTACAAACATAGAAATAATAACTCAATTTGAAACTGATATTTCAGCTCATGGACAACTAGTGAATAAAATAAACAATGCATTTTATTAAATGTAATTCCTTTTCCCCCTTCATTCCATGCCATAGTGTTTTCCTTATTATGTCCTAACTTCCTGCTCTGCCCTCCTGCATGCACCCATAATGTGAAAGGATGGATATCCAATGAGGCAAGTGAACCAATACCCCTCCACGACCTTACGTGTGCCAACCCTACCTCCAACCTTAATTATGATGCTAATGCTATCCTGTACCCATCCAAGACACTCTGACTTAAACTAGCCTTACTCCTACCTCCAACACTAATACTACTGTGTGCATGTACACGCACACACGCACACACACACACACACACACACACACACACACACACACAATACCAAAATACTTGGCATTTCTTCCAGCTAACACACATCTGCAGTCTTGATATGACGAGACTATGCACACAGGATTGTTCCTTTCACTAGATTTTGTTCAGTCTATGGATCGGAACCCTCAAACAATCAGTACTAACCACCTAACAATCCTTAAACTGATGCAAACAGTAATCACTACCTAATGTGCCATAAAACCCAAAGGAATACATTAAAAATATGTTTTACACTCTGTGTGAAATATACTGCTCATTCCTTGTAAGAACATTTCTTATTTTGACAGACGTGCATTAAAAGTGGATGGAGGTGTATGCAAGAATTCTACATCGCAAGTACACTGTAAAGCTAACATAAAAATGTGAGAGTTACAGCTCAAGTACACTGGAAAGTTAAGATAAGAATGTGAGAGTTACAACAGCCTCTGTTTTTTTTTTTTCAAATGAAAAGAAATTATGGATAGTTGACGCATAATTAAAGTGCAAAGTTAGCACCATTACACTGATTGCCGAAAGAAAATGTGCACTAACAGAAAAGTAAATGCGCTAATATAGAATAATCAAAAGTTACCAGTGTCACATGCCTGTGATGCCTCAGCTTACAGCATAAAATGCAGCAATTCAACAGGTCATGCTTTCAGGGGGTGAAAAAACAATGGTATATGCACTGAAAGTTCTCTCTCTTCTGAAAAACGTATTGTCAAACTGAGAAGGAAGTAGTACTTGCTTTTAATTATCTAAATAAATACATTTTATAAATATCTCTGAGTGAGAAATCCAAGCTGATTACCTACCGTAGAGCAGTACTAATGCTGCTTGGTGAACACAAGAGTTTACCTGCAACAGCAGGACAAACTCATAGATCAGCATAATACTGCGTTACCCAGGGCCTGTCAAATAGAACAAAGTTTCTAAGACTCAGTATAATACAGATAGACTCAAGAATTTTGTTACCTGAAACTTTAGACAAACATGCAGAATAGCTCACAGACTGCAAATTATTTAGACTGAAGAGCATTCCCAGGACAATTGTATTAAAGCTAAAATGACTGTATATATTACTAGAATAGGACAGCAAGAAGTTCTCTGGTTTGATTCTCGTCTGGGGTGTCTTCTGTACAGAGTCTACATGTCCTCCCTGTGGTTGCGTGAGTTTCCTCCAGGTGCCGGTTTCCTCCCACATTCCAAAGACATGCAGTAGGTGGATTGGACACTCTAAATTGGCCCTAGGTGTGAGTGTGTGCGTGTGTGTGCCTTCTGTGGAAGGTTGGGCGCTGGGCTGGCAACTCAACACCATAAAACTCCACTGCCCAATCATGAGCAGACAGATGACCCGCTGTGGTGACCTCTAACCAGGAAAAGCCGAAAGAAGAAGAAGAAGAAGATATTACTAGAATAGGATGAGAACTGTAAGATGTTCTGAGATTTGTTACTGGAAGTTTGCCTGACTAAAAGTAGATGAGAATCTGCAAATGATCTTTTAGAAAACTAAAAGATAAAAAAAAAAAAAAAAAAAACACAAAATTGCCCAGTTACACTGGATTTAATGACACATAGTAACTGCCTTTGTTTGAACTTGAACCTACAACAAACTTCATCAGACTTAAAATGGGATAAAAGCCACTTTTAAATACAATACAAAACTCAATCACATGTCCCAGCAGCTCCCTATCACACTGCTGAAAGTTCAAATCTCCGAAGACGATATGGCCAAGACCATATTGCTGAAAATTCGAATTGCTGACAAGTGTGTATTGGGATCGCAGTATAGTGCAGAACCCAGGATTTGCTGTTTTCCTCACTGTAGTGCGATCAAGGAGTTGGTATATTTAAGTTAAGTTGTCGGGGGTGTGGGAGATGCAGGGGGGCTTGCCCCCCTGCAAAAACGTACCATTCTGTGTTTTTATCACTTTTTTGGCAATTCAAATCTTTGGCGATATGGTCTTGGCCATATCGTTTTCGAAGATTTGAAATGTCGGCGAAGTGATAGTGATCCATTCCAACACATGCAGTCCTATAACATTTTCTAATATAATAAAGTTATTTCAATTAAAAAACATGCTAAGTTAGCCTACTCATTAAACCTGGTCTACAAAAACATTTAATTTGCCATATTAATTCATGCTTTTCCAACATAGCTTCCAGATTACCTTCCAGTTGTCCAGGAAAATAAAATCAGTTGCAACATGTGATTGAGTTCTACATTGTATTTGGTACATTATTTCAGAGCTTTATTGTGATCTTTAAGAAAGATTTGATCTTTTAGTAAAAAAATCCTGTTTTCTGTAAGACATTTGAAAAATTATTTCATGGAAAATGAACGCAGTTTTACTGTTAAGAACTGCATACAAGTCAGCCTGGTATAGATAAATTAAAATGACAGCTTGAAAAGTTGTTTGGTGGCCAAAGGTAGATTAAAAAAATTGAAAATGTGTGCGTTGCCAGTTGAAAACAGAAAATGCCTAGACAAGTACCACTACACCTTTGGGAATTTCCAGATGAATGTGGAAAAAATTTTACAAGACTATTTATGAATAATGCATTCATGATAGAATGGATACATGTTCAAAATGGCTAGAAGCATTTACCATAACAGGCATTTCATTCCAAGCTCATGGCTTTCTGAACATATTTTTATTTGCAAAGGAACCCACTTTATATCAGAAGAAATTAGTTTTGTTAAACAAAATGAAACAATCCATCCCAATAGTGTCATCTGGTAACTAGTGGCTTAGATGAAAGATTTATACATCCCTTTACACTGCCCTGAAAATAAGGTATGAAACTAAGCACCGTGTTGAAAACTACAAGTCTAACTGTTCTGCAGGAAAATGACTTGCAGAAGTGTACCTGAACAAATAACAGAACCAGACTGGACCAGATAAAAGCAAGTCTCAATAGGTTTGCACAGACAGGATATTTCAAGAAACAGATTCACTTTTTTTTTTTCTGGGGCCCGCAGTACTAGCCAGACATCTCACTAATTTCAGCCACCCTTCTCCATTTGTTTCAAGTGACTAACATATAATCATGGTGAGGTCAGAGAGACACTTGTAACAGAATTTTTGCTGTGCATTCTGACATGTCTCCTGCGGTCCATGCTTGGGCATGGAATGGATGCAACATGAGGCTATCACTCATTTCTGCAAGTGGCATTGACCCTCAGGCAACCCTCCTCTACCGCATAGCTCCAGTTACGTCTCTAGCTTCTGCCAAAGATGTGCCAGTGGGAGATACAACTTGTTATACATCCTTCAACTACCACAGTGGGACAGAAGGCAAGCTGTGCCTCTTAATCCTGCTCTCTCCATGAATGGGTCCCTCCTGCACCCAGGTCATAGTCAGGGCTTCATCCCTCTAATGAAGCAGATTCAGAGTGCAACACAAATTTAGGTTTATGTTAACTTGTAGGCTTATGGCCCAAATTCCTACTACACCCCCTCCGTTGTGCCTACCCACCATTAAACTCCATTCTTACCTTTCCCTGTCCTTCAGCACCACCTCGTGTACCTTTCAGCCAAAAACAAGAAGTTATGCACTCACCATAACATTCGATGCATGTAGTCCATCTCGCCTCACATTCTTACCCAAAAACAAGAAGTTATGCACTCACCATAACATTCGATGCATGTAGTCCATCTCGCCTCACATTCTTACCCAAAAACAAGAAGTTATGCACTCACCATGACATTCGATGCATGTAGTCCATCTCGCCTCACATTCTTACCCAAAAACAAGAAGTTATGCACTCACCATAACATTCGATGCATGTAGTCCATCTCGCCTCACATTCTTACCCAAAAACAAGAAGTTATGCACTCACCATAACATTCGATGCATGTAGTCCATCTCGCCTCACATTCTTACCCAAAAACAAGAAGTTATGCACTCACCATAACATTCGATGCATGTAGTCCATCTCGCCTCACATTCTTACCCAAAAACAAGAAGTTATGCACTCACCATAACATTCAATGTATGTAGTCCATCTCGCCTCACATTCTTACCTGTGGGTTTGGAGCCGAATGTCGGCTCTGACTCGGCCAAAACTTTTCTAGCTCGAAGTCTTTCTATTGGCTGGGCTAAGATGGTATCCCATGCTGCACTGCTCTATATCCCCAGATCTAGTTTGCTGCGAACACCAGCACGCATTCTCCATGCATAACACCTCCCAAGGAAAGGAAGAACAAACCAAGAATGAAGGGAGCTCTGAAACCAGACCTAACCTCCAGATCCTCCAGGAAGGGGGAAGGAGGGGGTAAGTAATAATGTGAGGCAAGATGGACTACATACATTGAACGTTATGGTGAGTGCATAACTTCTTGATGTTATGTAGTCCAATCTCACCTACATTCTTACCCGTGGGACAGCGTCCCCAGCACCTAAATCCTCTGAGGCTCAGTGGAAGATACTCCTGAGCACTGTGGAACCAAAGGAAGACCTGCCCCTAGATACCACATCCAACTTGTAATGAGTAACAAAGGTGTGAGGAGATGCCCAAGTAGCCGCAGCACGAATATCATCCATAGACAATCTGGCCTGATAGGCTGTAGATGTAGATACAGACAGAGTAGAGTGAGCCTTCACCGGGAACGGTAAATCTTTTCCCCCTGAGGAATAAATGAAAGAAGTGCAACTGGAGAGCCACCTGGACAGCATGACTTTGGAGACAGGAGACCCAATTCTGTTTTCCGAAAAGGAAATAAACAGCTGATGAGATTTTCTGAGGTCTTTGGTTCTGCACAGATAAAAACGTAATTATCTGTGTACATCCAACTGATGAAATTTAAAAATTCTGCCTTGTTTGAGAACTGGGGAAAAAACACTGGCAACTCAATAGATTGATTAAGGTTACTGATTGACGCCACTTTGGGAAGAAAGGAAGGGTTGGGTCTGAGAGAAACCCTGTCCTTACGAAAAATCAAATAAGGGGGTTTGATTGATAAGGCTTGAAGCTCTGAAACATGTCTGGCTGACGTGATGGCTACTAAAAAGACAGTCTTCCAAGTTAAGAATTTTAAATCACAAGTGGCTGCAGGCTCAATGAGGGATGAAGTAAGAGCCTGTAGAACAAAGTTTAAATCCCAAGGCGTGACAGGTTCCAATACCGGAGGACGAAGTAACAGAGTGCCCTTCAGAAAAGCCTTACAGAGTCTATGAGCCATCAGACTAGGTTAGTTTGCGACATGAAAGGTAGAAATCACCACCAAATGGACTTTAATGGTTGCAGCTGCTGAACCCTGGTTAAAGAGCATAGACAAGAACTCCAATACAGATGAAATTGGAGCCGTGTAAGGGTCAATCTTTTGGGTATGAGCCCAGATTGAAAACCTCTTCCATTTACTGTAGTAAATCTTCCTGGTGGAGGGCTTATGAGAGGAAGAGAAGATATGAACCACCTCTGGTGAGAAATGATGAAGCCTAACTAATGACGGAAGTGGAGTAGCCAGGCTGTCAACCGGAGGGTCCGAAGAGAAGGATGGAGCTGCCCTGACATGTGTGTCAGTAAGTCTGGTTGTGGGTCCAGAATCCAAGGAGCATCCATGAGATAGGGATGGAGAAAGGGGAACCAAATTTGACAAGGCCAGTGTGAAGCAATCAGAAACATTCTGCTTCCCAAGGATTGTGCTTTCTGAATAACCTTTGACAGCAAGGGAACTGGAGGGAAGGCATATAATAGACCGGAGGGCCAATCGTGGACTAGAGCATCCCTGGGCGACTCCCCCTAAGGGGGGGGGGGATCAACGTGAAGTAGCTACGGCATTTGGCATGGAGGGGGCTAACAAAGAGGTCGCAGCAAGGCTGACCCCACCTGCGGAAGATCTGTTCTGCAACTTGACAGTTCAGGGACCACTCGTAAGGCATCAGAATAGCTCTGCTTAGCCTGTCTGCGATCACATTGGACTTCCCCGGAATGTGCGTTGCCACCAGAAAATGTTGGGAAGACACTGCCCACTGCCACACTCGCATGGCCTCTCTGCAAAGGGGATAGGACTTGGTTCCTCCCTGCTTGTTCAGATACCACACCACTGGCATATTGTCTGAGTGGATTGCAATAGTCCCGAGAGGAAGAAAGGTCTGACGTGCTTGCAACGCTAGTAGCACAGCTTCTCATCTCCAGGACATTGATATGCAGATGCATCTCGTGCTCTTGCCACGTGCCTTGGACTGTCCTGCCTAGATAATGCCCCCCACCCCATCTGGGAGGCATTCATGGTCACCGTGGCAATAGGGGGCGCAAGAACGAAGGGCATTCCTGCATTCAGGTTGTCGGTGTGAAGCCACCAACTGAGATCCTGTTTGCACCTGTCCGTGAGTAGAATAGGGTAAGAAAGTGGAAGACGTTGGAGAGACCACTGGGCAAAAAGTAGCCACTGAAGGAGTCTCATATGTAACCTTGCCAGAGGGACTAACATGATCGTCGCAGCCATTGTCCCCAATAGTTGGAAGACCCATCTTGCCTTTGTTCTTCTCAGGGGGAGCAAGGCATGAACTTGATGTTGCAGGTCTCTGATTCTTTCCTGTGGTAGAAATGCCCGCATGAGGATGGTGTCTAGTTCTGCGCCTATAAAAGTGACATGCTGCGAGGGCAACAAGGCAGATTTTTCCCAGTTCAATGTGATGCCCAGCTGTTGACATAGGTTTATAATAGCGTCCCTGGTCTGAATTAGTAGATGCCTGGTGGTGGCAGTAAGGAGCCAGTCATCCAGATATGGAAACACTTGGAATCCCTGACATCTCAAGTGAGCAGTCACCACTGCCCTGCATTTGGTAAACACCCTGGGGGCTGTGGAGAGACTAAAAGGCAGGGCTCGCAACTGAAAATGACTGGCTCCCACCTGGAAGCGTAGGTGACTTCTGGATGCCCTGTCCATCTTGATGTGGTAGTATGCATCCTTGAGGTCAATGGAGCACATCCACACTTCTTTTCCCAACAATGGGAGAATAGACTGCAATGTGACTATTCGGAACTTGGACTTTTGCACGTGGGAGTTCAATTGGCTGAGATCTAATATGGGTCTCAGGTCCCCTGTCCTTTTGGCACCAAAAAGAATCTTGATTAAGTCTCTAATCCGATCGGGTCTGAGAGGACATGTTGGATGGCTCCTTTTTCTAGCAGCTTTGAAACCTCTGAAGCTGCTTAATCCCTTTGACTGGGTGGAACATCTGGGATTTTCTTGATTGGAGGGGGATCTCACGAGAAGGGGATGACATATCCTCCAGAAATTATTCGTAGAACCCATTGGTTCTGGGTGCTGTCTTGCCAGGCCTCGGGGTATAATGAGATTCGACCCCCGACTGGCTCCAGAAACGCACAGTCAGGCCTCCCATCAGGAAAAGTGGTAGGGAGAACCACTAAAGGAATCGCAGTCTCCCGAGTTGCAGGGGCCTCCTCTGCCTCTAGGACAGCGTCTCACTGAATAACCATCCCCTCCACTGCCTCTGGGAAAAAAACCTCTGTGATTTCTTGAACTACATTTTGTCACCCCTCTGAGCCTTGGGATAAGGCCTAGAGGGAAGGGAAAAATGGACTCCTACAGCAGGCAGAGTTTTTTCTCTCCTGCTCGCACCTGGTGAGGGTGTCTTTCACCTTGGGTCTGAACAAAGAGGAACCATCGAAAGGGGCATCAGTGAAGGAAGACTTGAAGGCCTCCGCAAAATGACAAAGGTGCATCCAGGCCTGTCTCCTATGAACAACTCCTGAACTTGCTGACCTACTCGCTCCATCGGCTGCATACGAGATCAGCCTCATGGAGGAGTTAAAGATGGAATTGAGGGTAGACATCTGAGTTACCCGTCCGGGTCACTGCCTCAGAAACGTTGCCCGTGAGAGGATCTCCAAGCTCCTTGAGGAGATCTCTCTGGAGCCGTGTAAAGCGAGATAAATAATTTTGGAACTGCAAGGAAAAGGTCGCTGAAGAGAGGGTATGCTTCCCGTACCAGTCCATGGTCCTAGACTCTTTGTTAGGAGGATGGATGGTGGAATAAGTCTTGGCTAATTCCTTTTGAGTGGCCGCTGCCACCACCATGGCATCCACAGAGACTCCCTTGGACAGAAATTCCTTACCAGGAGGAGCAGACAAAAATTTATTGGGTCTCCTGGGGATTGGTTCCACAGTCAGGGGTCTCCCACACCCTTCGACAGACCAAATCCAGAAGTTTGTCGAAGGGTGGAGATACCCAGGAGGCAGAGGGCTGAGCACCAAAGGCCTTCAGAAAGACTGACTCCTCCTCGGAGGGGGCTTTGGATGGCCAGTCACCTCTTTGTTTCAAAATCTCTAGGATGTCAGAGAAAGAAACATCCTCAGAGGATGACTTGGGGGACCCCTCCGATTCCTCAAGGTTGGTGTCTGATGTGAGAGACTCATCCTGGGAATCTATATGCTTCCTCTTGCACATCTTCTTTCTGGGTGGCTCCTCAGGCAAGGACTCTGAGGGGCCCTCAGAAATGTGGGGACCACTCATGGGGGTACCCTGATGCCTTGGGGCTCTGCTGTCTAGAGATAGATGGCGATCAGAGACCTGCGCCGGTGTAGTAGGGGACAGAGTTACTGACCCGCATGATGCCGCTGATGACCTGGCCAGTGCACTCCACATGGCCTTGAAGGCCAGTCCCCCTGAGTCCGAGGAGCGACCAGCCTCTGAAACCACAACAGGAGTCAGACTTCCCCAAGCCGAAGCACCGAGAGGAAGACTAGGAACAGATAGGTGTCCCGAAGCCTCTCCCTCGGGTCTGACCAAAGAATCCTGAGTCCTGAATCCCGTGGACGGCGCCGACGGGGTCGGAGCTGACATTGCAACCGATAAGCCAGGAGGGGCTGTCAGAACCGACCTAGGGACATCACATGGAGCTGAGCACTCTGGCTCCGAAAGCCGAGATACGCTCGGAGGAAGTATCCAAGCAGGTTGAAGGATGGGCTCCGGAGCAGAATAATTTTGCCAAAACCGGTGACTGAAGGAGTCTTTGCCCCACTCTAGCGACGTCCACATCTGATAAGGTCCTGGGGGATTTAGATGATAGAGAGGAAGATCAAGACCTCCTCTCCGAAGGGGACCTGCGAGGAGGTGATGCTGGCCTAATGCTAGGCGATCAGCTCCGAATAGGTTCCAAAATGATTGGAGCTGATGCCGGTTCCATAACCACAGACACTTCCTGCAGCCCCGAGGACAGACTTTGCTATTTTCTCCGGTGGCTCCGAGGGGACTGATGGAGATGGAGATCTCTTTTTAGATTTCAAAGATCTTGTCTTGGAGCTGGAAGCAGTTTCCAGACCCTCCACGAAGGAGGGTTTCAGAAGTCCCTTCAAAATCAACTTATTCTTCCTTCCCTGAAGAAGTCTCGGACTAAACACATGACAAACTGCACGACTCCTGGAGATGGATTGCTCCCAGACAATACACACAGACAGACAGAATGTCCATCGGTAATGGACATTTTATAGCTACACCTAGAGCATTTCTTGAAGCCTGAGGGCTTGTGCTCCTTAGAATCTTTGGACATAGTTAGCTACAACAAAGCACCAAAGACAACACTAACTGACAACAGTACCAATGGTAAAACAGTCACAAGGCGGGAAAAACTACCACAAATGAGAACCTCAAAATCTCTAACTAAAACGATCCTAGGCACAACACAGGAGGGGATTCTAAGCTTCTAATTTAAACGGTTTTAGACCTATAAAAAATATATAACACAAGGAAGCAAGGGACAGACTAGGTCCTCTAACTGAAACGGGCCTAGCCCATTGGAACAGCTAGTGGGATACCACAGAAAAAATGATCAAACACAAAACTTTTCCACCATACAAGACCAGAACACACAATAACTATTAAAATAGCTTTTTGTTTGCAACCAATTCTCTAATAATGAAGAAAAAAGGGTACTTAGCCACAGCCAAGAGTGAGACCAAATCCGAGCTACACGAGCAGCAAATGAGATCTGGGGATATAGAGCAGTGCAGCATGGGATACCATCTTAGCCCAGCCAATAGAAAGACTTAGAGCTAGAAAAGTTTTGGCTGAGTCGGAGCAACCCATGGATAAGAATGTAGGCGAGATTGGACTACATAACACCCTACATTTCCTGTACACGTACTGACTATCCCATACTACATGAACTGTTTACTTTCAAAGTAACGTTTTAAATTTTCTCTGCCTTTTATGATATTTGATAGTTATATTTACACGGTTAGTCAAGCAACCATGCTCACTGCAAATTTATTACTTGCTAGCAATACTGTGATTACTCTGACTGTTTAGAGAGTGTTAAGGGGGATCTTGGTAAAACTATCCTAGTTCCATATTGAGTTCAAGGAACTTTTTCAAAAATTAAACGTAGGGCACATACTGATCAAACAAGAACTATACCTTCAGTGACACTCCTAAGAAATAAAACTGGTTTATAAATCTATTTGACAATGACTGCTGTGCTATGCCAAATATAGACAAGTCAAGCTTTCAGTACTGATTTATTACCCGACTGTTCACACCGATCAGCTATATGAACAAATTTATTCATTTATTTTACATTTGTTTAATCGGAAAAGTCCGACTGGGTGAAACCCATTTTCAGAGGAGGTGCAGGGAGAAATGCTCCACCTACAATCAACAACAGTGTAAGAATGACATATACTAGTTTACATATACATATGTCAAATCACTACATAAGATATAGATTGCCAAGACAGAGATATGCATAATTCATACAATTAAATATGCATAATACATATGAATAGTTACTCATCTCTACTGATTTACCAAGTACAAAGCTTAAGGGAAAAAAAGCAGTCATTGACATGTAATTTGTTACATACAGTTTCAGCTAAAGATTTTAGGAACTGTGTGATTGCCAGAAAAGGTTAAACTCGTTTGGAGGGATGAGAATAATTAGTATTTGAATTAGGTATCAGAAAGAAGAGGGAAAAAAGTATAAGGTATTAAGGTAGAAGTACAACTTAGCTTCGCCTCTGTGATGAAGTGTGGGATATGAATGAAATAGTGTTTTGAAATTACAAAAGTGATTTCAAGTTTTGATTTACACAAAGTGAGGGGGGGGAGTAAGTTTTAAGACAGAGGCAGAGGTTAGTTATCACAGTACTGCTCATATAGGCAAGATGCATGTTGCAGAGGGACTAAGCTAACCTTGACTGTTGCATGAGCAGAGCCATGCACTAGATAAATGGGTTCTGAGTATTTTTTTAAAATGAACAGAGTTCGAAGTAGACCTAACAGTTTGAGGGAGTGAGTTAAAGATTTCGGGTTACATGAATCGCATTCTTTTACCATTCCTTTCTTTTAACAGAGATTTATTACTGGACTGTAACACTTTGTTTTTGGAATAAGGTTCAATTATGTTTTAGAGAGCGGTTGCTTTTTTCTGGCTGGTAAAGTAGTTTTGAGCCATTGTCAGTGGACTATAAGTTATTAGATGATGCAGTTCAAACCAGGAAAGTTGATTCAGGGCTAAACAGTGGTGTGATCAATATGAAGAGTTAGTAGCCAATTTTGCTATTTTGTTATAACGAGCTTCGAGTTTTCCTAGGTCTGCATTCTTCAGGTTGGTGAGTATGGGTGAAGCATAGAGGAGAGGAGAGACGAGGTGTGTTCTTGCAATGCCCATCCTAGTATTGTTGGTTAGGAAAGTACAGTTGTGTACACTTACCATAAATGTAGATGTTCGAGTATATTCACTGATGCAGTCATCACACTTGCGTTATCTGCCTGCAGGTAGCCCTCAGTCGGCCCGAATACCAGAGTCTTGGGATTTCTGAGTCGGATGCTGTCACTTCTTCCATGATGTCAGGATGTCAGGGGTATAAAACATGCAGCCGACACCACTACATCAGTTTTTCTTACCCCAGATGTCAGCCCCCAAAATAGGAAGCAATTACATGGTGTGGAACTCCCCTAGTAAAAAGTAAATACCATTGTTATAAGATATGGCTAAAAAAAAAAGGATAGGTAGAAAGTATACAGAAGTCAGGAGAATGGAGGGAGGGTAACCAGGACTGCAACAGTGCATACACTCGAACATCTACATTTATGGTAAGTGTACACAAATGTACTATGTTTTTCATGTTTCACTGTTGCAGTCATCACACTTGGGTTGATTCCCAAAGCTGAGGAAGGGTGGTGGCAGTCAAGAAGCATTAGGCCTGGCTAGCAGGCTTTGTAAGACTGCTGTGGCAAGTCCAGCTCTGGATTTCGAAAAGATAGGCAAGTGGTAATGCTTGGTGAAGGTGTGTATAGAACTCCAGGTTGCAGCTTCCAGGATGTTCCTGGTAGGGACTCCCCTGAGAAATGCTGTAGAGATTGAGGTAACCCTAGTGGAATGAATTCTGATCCCCTGTGGGGAAGGTATCCCATGGTGTTTGTAGCAGAAATGGATGCAGTGTGCTGAAATGGTTTGCTTTGAAATGGCCTTGCCCTCTGCCCCTGTATCAAAGCTGACTAGTAGCTAGTCAGATTTTCTGAAAGGTTTAGTCCTGTCCAGGTAGAACCTAAGCTGCCTGTGAACGTCCAGGGAGTGCAGGATCACTTCCCCCTTTATTCTGAGGATTAGGGAAAAAGGTTGGCAAATGAATAGATTGGTTTAAAGCCACACTAGATACCACCTTGGGCATAAATGATGGGTTAGTCCTGAGGGAAACACTGTCCGCAGGAACTGTTTGTCCAGAGGGTGAGAGAAGAGGGGTGGGCTCAGTTTTCCAACAAGCGGAGATGGTAGATGCATGAATCTTAATTGAAGAGAAGGATAGGCCTTTGTGGAGCAGTTCTGTTAGGTAATTTAGTATTTGAGGCAAGTTGGGCATGGTTGTGTCCATTTCCTGAGACTGGCTCCAAGAACAGTACCTTTTCCACTTTTCCGAATAGGATTTCCTAGTACTAGGCCTCCTTGCCTCAAGGATGACATCCAGCACCTGTTTACTGAGGGTTTCTGGTGATGTGTTCAGGGGATGAGCCAGGCTGCTAGGTTTAGGGTTGACGGTAAACCCAGTGAAGTTAGATGTCTCTTTTCAAATGTCAGGTGGTGAATTAGCAATTCCGGACTGTCCACCTGAATAAAGCAATCATCCAAGTATGGGTAAATTTGAATTTTTCTCTGCCTACAATATGCAATGGCTGGAGCTAGGCATTTTGTGAATACCCTGGGTGCAGTACATAAGCCAAAAGGAAGTGCAGAGAACTGATGGTGCATAGAGCCTGCTCTGAAAAGTACAGTTTTGTACCTACCATAAATGTAGATGTCCGATAGGAATGCATCTGCAGTCCTTTCAAATGGGTTGCCCTGTCGTCAGGCAGCCCTTCGGTCGGCCGGATTCCAAAGTCTGGGTCTGGCCTCGGCTGGTGTCGCACTTCACCCGACGTCATAGCTGCAGTTATTCGGGTATAAAGGCATCAGCCGACGCCATTTTCCTCAGTGTTTCTTGCCCCAGATGCCAGAAGCCCTCTTGGAAGGCTAAATTTGGATAAAAGCCAATGATTCCAAATAGTAGAGAGCAAACATAAAAAATAAGCATGTATGTACATATATACAAACAAATACACCATAATAGATTCCCCCAGCTAGCTATAAGATGGGCAAGTACCCTAGGAGCACCACAGAGGGGAAGGTGGGTGGGTAATCCTGACTGCAGATGCATTCCTATTGGACATCTACATTTATGGTAGGTACAAAACTGTACTATGTCCTTCAAGGATGCATCTGCAGTCCTTACAAATGGGTAGAATACCATAGCCAAACTGGGGGAGGTGGACAAATAAAGTTATGGTGTAGTTAGGATCCCTTGCAAAACAGCAGTGGCAAAGCCTGCTCGGGATCTAGAGTATAAAGGTAAATTATAATGCTTGGCAAATGTATGCACGGAGCTCCAAGTAGCAGCTTCTAAAATGTCCTTGGTAGCCACTCCTCGTAAGAAGGCTGTGGTAGTGGCTGTTGCCCTTGTAGAGTGAGGCCTGATGTTCTCTGGAGTTTTCTTTCCATGGTAGGAGTAACAAAATCTAATGCAATTTCCTATCCACTTGGAGATTGTCTGTTTTGAAATTGCTTTTCCTTCCCTTCCTGTTGCATATGCTACCAGAAGCTGGTCAGTTTTCCTACTGACTTTGGTCCTGTCCAGGTAGTAGCGTAATTGTCTATGTACATCCAAGGTATGCAGCAGTCTTTCTCCCCTGTTCTGTGGTTTAGGGAAGAATGTAGGTAGGTGGATAGCTTGATTTAAAGAAACTCTGGAAACCACCTTAGGCATAAAGGAAGGATTTGTTCTCATGGACACTCTATCTTGATGGAAGATCAGGAAGGGTTGCACTGCCATTAATGTCTGAAGTTCAGATACCCTTCTTGCTGAAGTGATTGCCAGCAGGAAAGCAGTCTTCCATGATAAGTATTGCAATTCTGCTGTTGCTGCTGGTTCGAAAGGAGGAAGTGTCAATTTTTCTAGCACAAAGTTCAAGTCCCATGCTGGTAATGGTGGCTTCCTAGGAGGCTTTACATTTTAATTCCTCTCAGAAACTGTCTGAGCAGAGGATGTGAGAAGACAGGAGGATCCAAGTCGTATTCTGCTGAAATAGCTGATGCATGAATCTTAATGGAGGAATAGGACAGGCCTGTGTGGAAGAGCTCTGCCAAGTATTCCAGAATGTTGGCTATGTTTACCAGTGACACATCTTCTCCTTTTGCAGTACTCCAAATGAGATATCTTTTCCATTTTGCTGAATAATTTTTTCTTGTAGAGGGTCTGCGAGCCTCAAGGATAATGTCTTTAACCCTTTGGGATAAATTTGGGTTAATTGGTCTTATGCAATGTTCCAGGCAGTCAGCTGCAGAGTTTTCAGGTTTGGATGCAGATTGTTGTAGTTGTTCTGTGTTAACAGCAAGGGAACCAGGGGAAGTGGCCATATTTGTTCCCGAGACATGCTCCTCAGTAATGGGTACCAATGTTGCCTTGGCCAGTCTGGAGCTATCAGAATGATCCTTGGACGGTCCTCTTTGATCTTCAATAGCACTTTGTGCATCAAAGGAAGTGGTGGGAATGCATATGCTGTCAGGTTTTTCCAACTGAAGGATAGGGAGTCCACCTTCCAAGCAAGTGGGTGGTACGTCCTTGTGCAGAATGTCTTTAGTTGGTGATTGCGTGGGGATGCAAATAAGTCTATTTCTGGGAGTCCCCATTTTCTTGTAATGGTTTTGAAGATGTCCGGATGCAGCATCCATTCGTGGGCATCCGTGGTAGTCCTGCTTAAAATGTCTGCTAGGATGTTTTCTTTTCCTGGTACAAAAATTGCTTTTAACTGAATGTTGTAGCTCAGGGCCACATTCCAGAGATCCAGTGCCATCCGGCAGAGAGGATACGAATGTGTGCCTCCCTGTTTGTTGATGTACCACATAACTGTGGTGTTGTCTGTCCTTATCATCAATAGACCTTGCTGAAGGAATGGTCAGAATGCCTGAATTGCCAGTTTTACTGCCAGCATTTCCTTTAGATTTATGTGTAGTTGCAGCTGGTTTTGAGACCATTAGCCTTGTATGCACTTGCCCAGCATGTGTGCCCCCCAACCGAGGTCTGAGGCGTCTGTCGTGATGGTTTGGCTTGGTTGAGTACTGTGAAAGGGCAATCCTGTGTTTGATTGACAAGCCTGAGCCCACCATAGGAATTCTTGCTTCAGGCATGGAATAATGGGAATCTGGGTTTCTAAGCTGTGCTTGTGTTGAGACCATAAATTCCTTAGGTACCACTGTAGTTTTCTCATATGTAGTCTGGCATGAGGAACCAATATTATGCAGGATGCCATGAAGCCCAGGGCTTGCAGTACTTTTCTTGCTGTCAGATGGTTCTGCTTTGTTAAGGCTAAGAAGTAGAGAGGTAGCTGCTCCTGTTTTTCTACTGTTAGGAATGCCATTTGCCTTGATGTGTCCAACTCTGCACCCAAAAAGGTTATTCTCTGGGATGGTATCAGTCTTGACTTTTTTATATTGACTGTGTATCCCAGGGCTTGTAGCAGATAAATGACCCTTTGTAAATCTTCTGCTAGTTTGCTTTTGTTGTCCGCTTGTATCAGGCAGTCGTCCAGGTATGGGTAGATTTGGATTCCCTGAAGCCTGCAATGAGCAATTACTGATGCCAGGCATTTCGTGAACACTCTGGGCAGTAGATAAGCCAAAGGGCAATGCTGAGAATTGATAATGCTCTGATCCTGCAAGAAATCCGAGGTATCTTCTGCAGTTTGGTCGTATGGGGACGTGCAGGTATGCCTCCTTGAGATCTAGAGTCACCAGCCAAGACTCCTTGCCCAGCATGGGAAGAAGCTGCTGTAGGGTCAGCATTTTGAATTTTGGAACAATGAGGAATGTGTTTAAAGCGGACAAGTCGAGAATAGGTCTCCATTCGCCTTCTTTTCTTGGTACCAGGAAGAGTCTGGAGTAAAATCCCTTCCCTTGCTCCATAGATGGTACCTTTTCTACAGCCCTCATCTTCAATAATTGGGATATTTGTTTTAGTGCTTCTGTCTTTTGATTTGGAGGTAGGTTTGGCATTCCTCTCTTCCCTGGTAGAGTATGGAAGTGAAACCTGTAACCTTGGTCTATTATCTGTAAAATCCACTTGTCTCTTGTGATGTAATGCCAGTTTGTTGCAAATAAGGCTAGCTTTCCGCCTAAGGGTGCTTGCAGTTGTTCCCTGGTAGGCGGTGCCAGAGCCAAGTCACTGTGATTGACCTGTAGTTGTGGTGGTGGCTGTGTCTGTGGCTGTGCCTCGCTGGTTGTTGGCCTGCCACTGACGTCCTCTGTAGGCACCCCTGGATTGGTTTCTGCCTCTTGAACGCCTATTCCTGCCTCTCTGAGTTCTGGAGGAGTCTGGAAAGGACCAATTCTTGGAGGGCCAATTCCTGCTAAACCTTGGAGGTTGGACCTGTAAGAAATCCTTTACTGTTTGGACAGATTTTGCCTTTTCTTCCATCTTCTTCAGCACTTCTTGTGCAGGAGAGCCAAACAAATTGATCTTATCCATTGGAGCATCTAATAGTTTTGATTTGACATGGTCTGGTAAGGCCTGTTCTTTTAGCCATGCATGCCTTCTGATGACTGTGCCAGTCATGGCTGATCTAAAGGAAGCCTCCAGTGCATCATAGCCGCATTTTAGGGAATGGTAACTGACTTGTTGAATGTTATGTACCATTTCCTGCACATATTTCTTGTCTACTGTTTCGTCTGAGGACACTTTTTTGGTTAACTGATCTAGCAAAAATTCTTGATACTGCATCATGTGAAATTGACAGTTCAAGGCCCTAGCTGAAAGAGTAGCAGAAGTGTAAACTTTTTTACCCCATCTCTCTAGGGATCTGGATTCCCTTTCAGAGGGGAGGGGGTTTTTGGCAGAGGTGGCTGCTACAGCCTTAGGTCCTTGGGAGATAGTCTCTGGATCTGCAAGGGGAGCCTTATACAAGTGATAATGTGTGTCCGGGACCCTGTAGTATCTATCGGGCTTAACAGGGGCCGGAGGCAGAGAATCAGGAGCAGTACAAGCATCATTAAATGCATCATCTACAACAGAAAGAACTGGAGGTATGGCTAAAGGCCTATGTTGTGGTAAATGCAGAAAAGTTCTAAGCCTTTTTCTGGAATCTGAAAAATCCTGGCCCTGCCACTGAAATTGTTCCCTCATAGCATGCAGGGTTTCCCCAAAGGAAAATTCCTCAGGCGGAGAGGCAGAAGGAATGGACTCTTCACCATCAGAGTCTTCATAAGGGGAGAATGGGGCCTCTGGAGGGTCTGTATCATTTGAGTCATCAGAGGAATCATCTGTAGACACTGGCTCAGGGGGCTCTGCTCTAGGCCTCTTCTCTGGAGGTGGGTGAGAGGCCCTGTCTGGTTGAGGTTGGGATCCTCGGATTAAAGTAATGAGATCCTCTGCTAAACTAAGCATTTGTGAACTAGAGCTAGGTCTGTGAGAGGGGGGCTTAGCAGGCACAGATTTAGTAGATTTAGCTGCTTTAGCCCTGGCAAAGGCCTTAATGGACATGGCTGCAGGTGGCCTAGCAGCTCCACGTGCAGGGGTTGAAATATCCAAGGGAATAGTGTCTGATAATTCCTGAGAAACTGTAACAGCAGGTGGAATATCAGAGGCCGATTCCACGAGGTTGGAAGAGGCCTCGGCAGAAGGAACGTTTTCGGCTGAAGGAGGAACCGCTTACTCGGTTTCAGCCGAAACAGAGACACTCGCGGTTGGCTTAACCGCAGTTTCGGTCGAAACCGCAGACCGCGAGTGTCGGTCCTTTTCCTTGCGTTTTTTAGATATTTGCGAAGTCAGAGGATCCGACGGCATAATATAAGCAAAATCGGAGCCGAAAAACTCAATTCCGACCGACGTCTAAGCGTCCGCCGGTTAAAAGAAGCACAGGCTAGACAAGCTGCGACGTCGTGGTCTGGGCCTAGACAAGGTAAGCAGTAAGAGTGGAAATCTTTATGAGGTATATGTTTCCCACAAGTTAAACAGTTATTCACTTTTTCTGACATCGGCTGAGGCAATAAAGAGTCCACAACGGGGTACTTAGCTTTTTAGAAGTCTTCGAAGTAGTATTCGGTAGTAGTAATCTCTGGTTCTGACCGACCGGCACTTGCGAACAGCTTCTGCTTGAGCCACGCGGCAAGAAAGACTGAGGAAAATGGCGTCGGCTGATGCCTTTATACCCGAATAACTGCAGCTATGACGTCGGGTGAAGTGCGACACCAGCCGAGGCCAGACCCAGACTTTGGAATCCGGCCGACCGAAGGGCTGCCTGACGACAGGACAACCCATTTGAAAGGACTGCAGATGCATCCTTGAAGGACATCGTAGATATTTCCTGCAAGATTCCCTTATGGGGATGTGGCAGATAAGCTTCTTTAAAGACTAGGGTGGCTAGCCAGGAGTCCTTGGATAGCACAGGAAGCAGCTGTTGGAGAGTAAGCATTTTGAATCTATGAACCACCAGGAAGGTGTTGAGAATACATAGATCCAGGATAGGGCACCAAGAGTTTTCTTTTCTGGGTACCAAAAACATCTGAAGTAAAAACCTTGTCCCCTTTGCTCTGCTGGGACAGGTTGAATAGCCTCGATACTGAGAAGAGAAAGTACTTGCTTTTGGGCCTCTGCCCACTGGTTTGGGGGGAGGTTTGGCCATCCGCTTGGGGTTGGCAGTGAGCGGAAGTAGAATCCATATCCTTGGGATACAATGTTCAAGACCCATCTGTCCTGGGTAATTTACTCCCAATTTTTTGCATGCAGGGCTAGTTTTCCTCCTAAGGGTGCAAGTACTTGGGCAAGGCTTGGAAGGATAAAGGTCAAGTCATTGTGAACTTTTCCCATAGGATGGTGGCTTACTACTCCCTGCTTCTAAGGTGGGAGCACTCCATTGTTTAGATCTGTGCATACCCTGAGACTGTAGTCTTAGTGGTCTGCTGCCCCTTAGTTTGGACTGAGAAGGTCAGGGAGGGACTGGAAAAGACCAGTTTTTAGAAGGCTAATGCCTACTGAATCTAGCTGGCTGTACTTGTAGGAAATCTTTAACAGTTTGCACAGATTTAGCTTTTTCCTCCATCTTTTTGAGGAAGACTTCTGCTTTAGTGCCAAACAGACATTCATGGTTTAATGGAGCATCTAGTAATTTTGCTTTGACATGGTCTGGCAAGATTTGTTCCTTAAGCCAAGCATGCCTTCTAAGAACAGACACAGTGACAACAGCCTTGTAAGATGCTTCTAAGGCATCAAAACCACATTGAAAAGTATGTTTTCCAACTTTGTTAGCAGAATGCATTAACTCTTGTGAATCTTTATGTTCAGCACAATCAGGAGTCAACATAATTTTTTGTTTAATTAGTTCCAGAATATGTTGCTGATACTTTAACATGTGAAACTGGCAATTTAAAGCCCTGATGACAAGAGTAGCAGAGGTATATACCTTCTTACCCCATCTGTCTAAAGCCCTAGAATCCCTGTCCGAAGGGGTAGGGTTTTTGGCTGTAGTGGCCTTAATGCCTTTAGGTCCCTGTGAAATGGTCTCTGGATTCGCAATAGGATTCTTAAATAGGAATTTGTGAGAGTCAGGTATTCTGTAGTACCTGTCAGGTTTCCTGGGAGTTGGTGGCAAAGTATCAGGGGTAAGACTGGATTCCATGAAGACATCATCTGCAATTTCCAAAAGAGGAGGGATAGCTAGAGGCCTGTGCTGAGGCAAGTTTAAAAATTCCCTGAGTCTCTTTTTGGACTGTGGGTAGTCCTGGCACTCCCAGCGGAAATTATCTGAGAGTATGCAGGGTTTCACCGAAAGAAAAATCCTCTGGTGGGGAAGCAGAGGGAATGGAATTCCCTGCATCAGAATCTTCATAGGCAGATAAAGGTATTTCCTGGTAATCAGAAGGATCAGAGTGATCGGACCCATGATCTGAAGAATCAGAAGTAAAATCCGTTCTCGGTCTTTTGGAGGGGGAAGGCTGGCTTCCTCTAATTAAGGTAATAAGGTCTTCAGCCATTCAAAGCATTCGTTTCTGTGGCATGGCGGCCTGAGAATGCACTTTGGTCATCTGTTTCCTAGGCGTAGTGCGAACTCTGGGCCTGAGAAATTCTGTATTTTTGGTATGAAATGTAGTCATTTAATATGAACATTGGAAGGTCTAAATACACCCTCAGAAGCCAGTGCCTACACAGCGGCTCTGGACCCATCCAAGGTAGAGACATCCGCAGGTTCCATAGTCGAAGAAGCATCTCGCAGCCTGCAAATCTGTAGAAGCAGATATCAGGGGCTGCAAAAGCACCTTACAGAGTACTGGTGGACTGGCGACTAGCTTAGCCTAAGCGTCGTTGGCAGTTTTGGATCTATGCCGTCTGTCTCTGTCTTTATCCTTATGCTTTTTTGGAAGATCGGTAGTCAGATGGCTCATCAAAGTCATTTCAGAATATGGAGAATGAGAGTGAAAGAATTTAGCAACAAAAATAGCCCAACGACGAATAGTTCGGGCTTTGAACAGAGCACAAAATCGACAGCGAGGGACGTCATGGTCTGGGCCTAAACAGGTGATGCAGTAAGAATGAAAATCTCGGTGAGGTATTTGCTTTCCACAGGCAAGACAATTATTAATTTTTTCTGACATCGGTTAGAGCAAGAAAAAGGGATCTCCAAAGGGGTACTTATCTTTTCGAAGACTTCAGGTCTGAAACTTGAAAAATGAAAATTTCAGGAGGTGGCTGACCAGCACTTGCGAACTGCTTCTGCTCAGCTCAGCAAGAAAAGCTGATGTAATGCCGTCAGCTGCATGTTTTATACCCCTGACGACCTGACATCATGGAAGAAGCGGACAGCTTCTGACACAGAAATCCCACGATTACTGCAGGCAGATAACCCAAGTGTGATGACTGCAACAGCGAAACATGAAGAACATCGGTTTGTTTCTATAAAGAGTACCTCCGTTTTTTATGAACTTTCTTTATAGTTTGGGATGCGTATATGTCAAATTTCATGTTATTGTCAAACATGACACTATAGTTTTCTAGAGGATACTGGTATAATAGTTGCATTACCTATAGTTTTAATGAAGAAAGGGGGGGGGGTCACTGATTCTACTGGGATGGAAGATGGTTTTGTTTTACCATATTAAGTATGAACTGTGATTTGGAAAGCCAGGATTCAGCTGCAGATAAGGACTTTTAGGTTATATCTTGAAGTTTTTGTAAGAAAGGGGTGGCACATATAAGTGTAGAATCATCAACATACTGGACTAAAGAGGCAGGAGAGGTAGCTGTATTAAGATTATTAGTAAAGAAAATAAAGACAAGCGGACCAAGAATAGAACCCTGAGGTACCTCCAATGTGACTGGGAGTAGGGGGGAAAAGAGATCTTTTTCCATTTTACAACTTGTTGTCCTGCTAGTTTCTGAGCCATGCAACTGCACAGAGACTGAGAGACTTAGGTTACACAGTACTGTCAGTAATTTTTTGTGGGGGACACTGTCAAAAGCTTTTGACAGATCAAAAAAGATGGTTGGCAATTTTACCTTCATTCCTATATTGATTTACTGTGTCAGTGAAACTCAGGAGGGCTGTTGTAATATTCTGATTAAGTCTAAATCCATGTTGTGTTGTGGCTAATAGACTATTAGTAGTGAGGTAGTCCAGAAGCTGAGAATGTATACACTTTAATCATTTTGGATAGCAAGGACAGAATGGCAATAGCCATATAGTTTGAAAGCTCAGTAGAGTTACAACCTTTATGTATGGGGATCATGTACAAAATTTTCCAGAGAGATGGGATTTGCTGCTCGGCGATAGAATGGTTGATAAGAATGGACACTGGGTAAGAAATAGCATCAGCAGACAGCTTTAGATATCCGGCTGGTAAGTTATCGGCTGTGACAGTTGTTGGTTTAAGTTCAAGTAGTTTTTTTACGGTCATTTTTTGGAATGGGCTGGAAGGGAAATGGTATTTTCACGGTTTGCTGTTAAGGACGCCATTGTACGGGAGGAGCAGTTAGTTTGGGAGCGCAATAGTAGGCTTTCTGTGAAGTATTTACTGAACTGCTCAGCTGTGGTACCTAGACTGTTTGAGGGAGAGGGTTGTGGGGTTGAATCTTGGCCAAGTAGTAGGATTGTTTTTATTTGTGACCAGAAGGTTTATGGGTTATTTTTATGTTTCATTTGGATACTGGTAAAATAGTTAATTTTATCTTGTTTAATCTGTTTTTTGGCTTTGTTTCCGAGTTCTTGATATGCAAGGTGATTAGATTAAGATGCATTTCCATACCACATTTCCCAGGCCTTATCTCTCAGTCTGAGTAGAGCTCTAGTTTCTTTAGTTAACTAACGGGCATAGTGAGACTTTGCCTGTATTTACCTGGGTGGTGCTATTTTGTCAAGTATCCTGAGGAAGGTGGAATTAAAATATCCCACGGGTGCATCTACATGCAAGACCTTTAGAGGAGTCCAGTTACAGTGACAAATGAGTTTGAATATCAAGAAAGTCAAAAATGGTTGTCTAAAGTAAGGAATTCAACAAATATTTATAAAGTATTTATAGTATCTGAACTACTTCCTGACAATTTCTAGCAGCTGTACAAAAACCTAAGCATGGAATGGCTCTGTACCACACAGAATTAGCCACCTTAAACCAATGTATGCCATCAAATGAAAACAGAAGTACAATTTTACCTCAGTAGAATAGCTAGGTGCATCTAATCTAAAAACGGGGAGGGAGGAGTACACTGACGTACTGTGTTTGCACACTAGAGCAGTGACTCTAAAAGTAAGCCTACCTATAACTGTAGAAGGTTACTACTCAGTAATAATGTGACTTCAGACTGCATTTTGGTGTATTTTGTGATAAAAAGGGTGTGGCTAACTCTGTGGCTGACCTTTATAACTAGTCTTCTGAAGTGCTACAAAGAAACTCGGTGCTTATTACAAATGATATGCAGGACTCTTTCTACAGGATGCTGAAGACCTCTCTTACACATCTCATTTATGGGCAGTCAGCAAGCTGCAACAGACTGTGGACAAGGGGAAGCAAAACAGCAAAGCAGAGCCTTGTGAGGCCACGTCCCTTGTCCACTAGTCTGACGTAAAAGCTTTTCATGATGTCTGGTGGAAGATATAGGTAGCTAGGAAGGAAATCAGGACAACTGACATGATCCATGAAAGGTGGTTTCTCCATCTCCTTCCTCTTGCTAATCACCTCAAAGTATGTTCTACTGGATTTGGGAGGCAGATGCTTGCTGCAGCATCCTCTATGTGAGGCCAGGTAACAGGAGTTCTTTAAAATGCATGCCATGAAAGGTCACCTTGACATCTTCATAAAAGGGCATCTATTGTAAATGGGTAGGAATTGCAAAGAAATGTAGCTTGCTACCTGTTCGCTTGCTGGTGACAGATTAACAGACCTGCAACATCAGCAAGCTAACAGTTTGGG
This sequence comes from Protopterus annectens, assembly GCF_019279795.1. Taxonomy (NCBI): domain Eukaryota; kingdom Metazoa; phylum Chordata; order Ceratodontiformes; family Protopteridae; genus Protopterus; species Protopterus annectens. The sequence goes on along the minus strand of NC_056743.1, from coordinate 129,537,176 downwards.
CACTACCTATATCAGCTTTGAGGTGGGTCCTTGGCCTTGCTATCAGGCAGGGCATTTCTATTTTCAACTGCCTTGTCAAAGTCTCACAGAAATTATACTACCTATGTTTGGTAACTTAGTATCTTCTAGCAAGGGTTGCAGATATGAGCACTCATTACGTATGCAGTTCAGTAAAATCTCTACATTTATGATTAATGACTTGGGCCAGAGTCCTGAGGTCATACTTTATTGCACTCTAGTTATTTTTTTCATATTTTTTAGAGGTTAGTAAACAATGATAACTTAATATGGATAATATGATGTCCCTATAAACTGATAAGACTAAAGTACTAATTATACCGTTGTTCAAGTCGTTTAGTCAGCTCCATTCATGACAGTCTGTTTTTTCATTTTCCTGTGTTTTTCTTGTGGCATTGATTAGCTTGGGGTTCTTTTTTTTTTTTTTTTTTTTTACATTACATTATATTTTACTGCAGTCCCCCATCAGATCTAAATGTGAGTCTCCACCAAGGTATCATAATTAGTTACAGTATACAAAATGCTATCCACCTTTCTTTGTAGTGAAGTAATCATATGTGAATGGTTCAAGTACAATCTCAGAGCATTTCAAAAGCTTAGGCCATCATCAAATGTTTACATTTGTAGTCACCCATAAAATCATCCAAAGGCACCTTAACTATGTGTAAGAAAAGACTCTTTTTTTTAAACTTAATGTGACATTATCCCAAAGTGAATTGCAATTATATGCATCTGGTCTCACAAAATGGAGAGTATGGACAACCAAATGACATTATGTGAGATACAATGTTCTGCATAACATTACGTTTCTGTACTGTACTTTTGGCGCTATGCTGAGTCTGGTTGGACAGTAAAAGAGGTGATTACAACAGCATTTTTTTCTGTTTGTCTCATTTGTGAAAGGGGCTGCCACTTCCATTAACCTTACAAAACTACCGCTGCCTCTTTCCTTTTCTTTCTTTTTTTTAGGGGATTTAAAGGCTAAGAATTACCTAAATATCAGAATCTGTCAGAATGTTATAGTAGCAAAGGCTGTCAAAAGATACCACTGCTGCTGTAATAGTCCATGAGCTAGACCAATGCACTGGCAAAGTCTAACGTTCTAGATTAACACACCCAGTATCTTTTCTGGGGCACTGCATACTGGCAAAGTCTAACGTTCTAGATTAACGCACCCAGTATCTTTTCTGGGGCTCTGCATACATGTTTGCATGCACTTCTGAGGGGAACATACTCCATCCTGTGGATGGCCTACCTTCTGTTTTATGAGTTACATGACCTCTCCAAAGTTTGCATTCTCAGAAGGTGTCAAACCTTCTTCACTTTCTATTGGTGGGGAAAAAACAGTTCTGTATCCTACAGCTGTGTCCCCTTGAAACAGATATTGGTTTTGACAGTTTCTCCTTCTTCCTCAGCAAGTCTTATGCTAAAGAAGCTTCTGCTTGCTTGGCTGAAAGTTGGATAGAAACACACATATGTTGAGAGCCATGTGCCTACTGGGGCTGAGGCTGCAAAACTGAAAATTATACAGCTTTCTACATAGTCTGACTTCGTTCCCTTCAACTGGTGACAGAGATGAGTCAATGTATCAGAAGAAACCTGCTGAAAAAGGGACAGTGAGACATGCAGAACAAATGGTTGAAAATAAACAGCTGAATACGATGGCTAAAATGATTGAGTATGGAGAGCTGATGTGATATATCTAGACACAGGGTGAGTCACCTAGGTGGAAGGACATAGATGTTGGGGATTCCAGAGTCTAGACAAATAACATATGACCCTTGTGGTAAGTCAATGTGGGGGATGGTAATGTTAGAGGAGTTCGCATAAGAGGGGCCATCACTGGGAACACTGATAATGAAACAGGCAAGAGAGGCACAGACAAATGTAACCACGAATAAAAGGTCATTATGGGATGTAACCACGAATAAAATGTCATTATGGGATGTAACTATGAATAAAATGTCATTATGGGATGTAACTATGAATAAAAGGTCATTATGGGATGTAACCACGAATAAAAGGTCATTATGGGCAGTGTTGTAGGTTGGAACAAATGACATGTATGAGTCCTAAGGGGGACAATTTGGATCCCAGAGGGCTAGTGTGAACATACAAATGGCAAAGCTCAACAGATTTTATTAATACATGGTGAAAAATAATCAGCTACAGGGATAGACAGTAGACACTTTTTCTCCCAAAAATTTAATGAATTTTAACACAGAAAGAAACATCATTATTTCATCAGCCTGAGCAATAGAAGTGTTGTTATGATAATTTAGCTGTCAGTAATTTTGTGGTCAACTAATATGAACTTTATCAGAACAGCAAATAAACACTAAAACAAAATAAATGTCATATACATCAAGTCAATAAACCTTGTTGATACTGAAATACAATAATTCCTCCATCACTTACTTATAAAATTAACAACCTATATAACGCTATTATTACCTTTAGCTAAACCCCAACCACATGTGCAAAAATGGGAAAAAGGCATTATGGCTCAACAGAATGACATTGCTGATTTTGCACAGAATGCCTCGTTTACTGTGATACCATTATATGTCATCATGGACCTGCTAAACAAAGATATAGGCAATCTCCAAACTCTTGAGCTCACATATATGACATCTTGTTGGTTTCTTGCTGTTACTTGCATTTACATGCAAGCATACCAAAGTATATTTAACTACTTACTGTGATCAAATAGTCTTATTACTGTTACTGTCTTGTACTGAGTACAATAAATACACAGAGACACCTCCTTCAGTTAATATGCTTTCTATTAGATTTTCCTTTCGGATCTACAAGCATGCAACACAGATGCTGGCAGCTCTCTATGGCTAATTCCCAAAGTTTGTTTACTGTTACACTCATATTTATACCAAAAAGTCTGACATTTTCTCTCAGTCTGATGTATAACAGTTCTTTCTTTGTATAACAGTTTTCCTTTGTTCCCTTGTCCTTGGTTCTTTGTAGTTTGATGATCCATGGAAACTCAGTCTTGCATTATCTGAAAAGTGGTGCTCCAGCACTATCTGAAACTTGATGTTACATCTCTTTACTTCGTTCATCTCCTTCCAGCTGCCATCTGTGCAATTATTTTTACAGACTTTGTTTCTCAATAACATACTCCTTTACATGGATGCCAAAATTTAACTAAGCTATAGATGCTTGCCAGTACACTTACTATTTTTCTGCATTTTATACTATTTCTAAATTAACCCTTTATATTTCATATCATTCTTGCTGCTTTTTATTCAAGCTAATAATCATGCTAGCAACAGTTTGAAAAGATAGTGTACGCTAAAATTCTTTCAGTTCACCGTTTTTTTATTTGTTTGAGGAACGGACTAAACTTCAGTTAAAGAAAAGGCTGCATTTGGTTCATCAGCATTGCTATTTACAGCATTTACCATTTTGCTCAAATTTACAATCATAACATGTTGAGTTATTGCAAGTCTCTGTAACTTGCAGCATATTAAGCAATTCCAAGTTGTCATTATTACCCCTTAAACTACCAACACAGGATGTATTAAACAATTTAGCGATTTGGTTCCAGATGATGACCACCCTGTGAATATGTCCCACCAATTACGGGCAGTGTCAGCTTCTGTTTCTGTCTTTTACTATTAACACTGGGTTATTTGAAACCACACATACAAACTGTGGTGCCACTTTAACAAACATTTTGAAATTTGAAGGCGATATTGTCCCATTTATACTAAATTGTAATCTATCAAAGATAATGACTTACTTCCGTTGTGCTTGTAAATTGTACAATCCTTTCAGATATCTTGTTTTACTAGTTTTCACACCAAGATCTTTTAAATCTGCACTTGGTATCTTTAAAACTTGGAAATGTAATACTGAAGTGCAATATTCTGTTTTGGTAGTACAAGTGGATGGTATTTTTACCATTTGATCTGTATGAAGTATTGCCCTGTTACCTAAAATGATAAGTACTTTAACCCATGGTCCTTTTCCTTGTATGACTGTGTTGTTTATACAAATAAACAGAATATTGGTAGAAATCATACCCCTTTCTTCCCCTGTTGAGTATATTCTTATTTTTGTGTTATTGTCTACACACTGTCACATTTTTGCATGATGTCTTCCCTTATCAGACCTGTTAGATTTTTGAGGTAATGTACAACATCTAAGAGATAGAGCTGTTTACGGAAATGTTTATGTCAGTCTTTGATTTTTTCTCTACTTTTATGTATGAATGACCTTGTTCAGCTAACCCTGCTGTTACATTTGTGTTAAATGTTATCCTCCCAAACGTACATGCCATATGCTTTTTTACAGCTAAAATTGTCTTGGTATCCTATTTTGTGTAGCATTTTCCTAAGTTTTTTTGTGAAATATTGTAATTCCCTTTGTTCTGATATTCAGAATGATGCAAATGAAATGCAGATGTCTGTGTTGAATACTGCCTTGTCTCGCAGCTGCATTTTTATCTATAGTCCTTGAAGCATGTTCCAGACATTGAACATTCAGCTTGTCTCAAGCTGTACCAGAATATATGTGTGCTACCAAACAGAAATACATATATTTAACTAACTATATTATTTCTACATACATCAACAGATATGTATATGTATCTAACTAGCAAATAGATGTGCACATGCATTTATACATTTTTAAACATATCTATCACTGTATACATTCCCTCCGTTTTATTTTAAATTCAAAAATGTCTACATCAATGTACATTTTAATCAAGTTGTATTTCTATTATCTAGAAACACGTTGGGAAACAAAACCTTTAGTTTTCTTTTGATACAGCAAGTTAACAGTTTTATAATCGCAACATAGTAACATACTCCTTTATATGGATGCCAAAATGTAACTAAGCTATATACGCTTGCCAGCACACTTACCATTGTTCTGCATTTTATATTATTTCTAAATTAACCCTTTATATTTCATACCATTCTTGCAGCTTTTTATTCAAGTTAATAATCATGCTAGCAACAGTTTGAAAAGACAGTGTATACTAAAATTCTTTCAGTTTGGCTTTGTCAAGGGGAGATCCTGCCTGCTGAACCTGGTAGACTTCTTTGAGGCAGTCACCAAGGCTGTGGATGAGGGTAAGGCGGTGCATACAGCCTACCTCGACCTGGCCAAGGCCTTAGATATCATTCCCCACTCGGATATCAATGATAAACTCACCAAACTAGGCATCAATCCTTGCATCACTAGGTGGATTGCAAATTGGCTCACAGACAGAAGCCACAGCGTGAAAGTTGCAGATTCCAAGTCAGACTGTCGACCAGTCACGAGTGGAGTCCCACAGGGCTTGGTCCTGGGCCCTCTCTTATTTGGCATCTATTTCTCACACAGAAGGACTCTGGCTGACCAAGTTCGCTGATGACTGCAAGCTAGGAGTCATTATCAACTCCCAAAGTGATGCAGACATCCTAGAAAAGGGCCTCTATGAGACCAGTGACTGATGTCGGAACCATGGCCTGAAGCTTAATGCCAAAAAATGAGTTATCATCCCCTTTGGAAAAAACTCAGTTCCTATATTACCATGTTTATGGGAACCCAATGAACACTGAAGGGGCCCATAAGAGATCTGGGCACCTTGGTCAACAGCCATCTCATCTTAGACCACCACATTGCCACTGTGGTCAGAAAGTCCTTCTATGTGGCACATCGTATAACCAAAGGTTTTGCATCCAGCAAGAAAGAGTTCATCATCCCTCTCTACTTATCCCTCATTAGACCAGTCATCGAATATAACACCCTGTTTGGCATGTACCTGACCAGACACCTACAATAGCTGGAGAGGCCACAAAAGTACCTCACAAAAAGGATCCTAGGCCTTAAACACGTCCTACATGGACAGACTAAAGAAACTTCAGCTGTTCTCAGTCTCTTATCATCTACTTCGAGGCAATCTCTGCTTGACTTACAAAGCCATGTCCGACCCAGCCCTACTTGAAATGCTACACCTAAAGAAACTCCAGTCCCCCATGCCACATGCTCCAGAGATCTCAACCTCATTACCACAATTAACAGAACATGCTGGAGGGGCAGGTTCATCTCCCAAAGACTGCCCATGTTCTGGAATAAGCTTCCCATTCATGTCAAGCAGAGCACCTCACTGGCTCTCTACAAGAGAAATCACTCCAGTTGCCCTACTGGATAGGGGTACTGTGAACTAACATTGGGTGGCACAGTCCTTGGGCAATTTTTGGGGTTAAGCTTGTAAAGGCTCCAGGGACATTAGCCTAGTACACACCTATGAACCTATATCATTCTTAATATGCTAACTTCCATATATACATCATAAGCCACAGAAAATAAACAAATTCAGAATAAAAGGAGTAGCAGACATTTTTTTCAAATTCTGGGTTATTTTCTTTTTTTGCTGTGTGTACAATATATTCTAAAGTAGTAGAAATTGAGCAAAAGTAGTATATTCCAAAGCAGGTGCAGTGAAGAAAAGTTTAAAATAAAATTATCAGACCACGCAAATTGTACAAGACTGTTTATTACCAAAATAAATCTGAATTGAATTTCAAATCACACACACTAATGTTACCAATGCTTTTTTAAAAATGTGTTCTGCATCAATGAAAAATAAAATAAAACGTTCATTCTTAAAAGATTTATCTATATGAAGTAAAACACACATGATGAATACATTTCCAAGGGAAATCTAAAAACAGAGAGCTTGTTGCTGCGGATTTTGAAACAAATACTTTGTTTTCTTACCTATCAGATGAAAGTGAAGTCTGATTCACACAATTACAACAGCTTTCATTTAACACAAACTTGTATTCAATCAGAATTCTGTGCACATCAGGTACATCTGGTGGACGCAGAGTAATTATTGCCACAACACTATTAGTGCCCGTATACTTTGAAGGTAAATTATATAAGAGTTTTGGACAATACTGAAATTCAGAATTAGTTAATCCATCTAAGAAAGCATTTTTTATGGTGAGAGTCAATCTCCTTTATCCAGAATCTATTTGGTTATAATACTGTATGACACTGCAAGTATGTCACTGTCCAAGCAGCTAAATCTAACGGAAAGAAAACTCCATTCTCTCATTTTTGTAGTACTAACTCCAACTATGTACCCATCTGTATTATAAAAAAATATATACAGAAAAGATACAATATTCAAGATCCAAATGTTTATAAATAAAATATTAACCATTTTAATATATTACTAATACAAGCTGAATTTGTTGGGTGTACAAAGGAGTGTTGCATGAAATTTTAATGAAAATTGTTTTTTTCTTGAATTAATATACAGAAGTTGTTCAGGTATTTTGTATGGCTCTCTACTGTACTTCTGAGACTTTTGAATGCTAGCTCTGGAATTAGAAAAAACAAGTCAGGAAATTATAAGGGAAGTGGGCCTTGGCCAAAATTGTGACCAACTAGCTTTTTCACTGCTTCCTTTTACTTATCCAGACAGGATTTCATTGCATAAGTTCAACAAAAGCTTGATTATTTTAGAAAAAGCTTGTTTTATTAACTAACTCAGATAATGTTTTGAAAGAAAAACTGAATTTTAAGGCATCTTTTTGACTTTTTTCTGTCAGCGTTCTTACTGACTGCAAGCATAAAATGAGCCAACTAAAAGTGAATCCATAGTAAAATTCAATAAAAAAAGGAACTACATCCATTGTGGGATGTTTTCGGGAATTATCTGTTAAGCTAGTTAAACTTGAAACCATAAACATAAAAAAAGATTGTAGAAACAAATGGATATGTTAAATGAAGTCCTAAAACAACAGTTTACACAGACTTCTTCAATTGAGGAAGCAGTACGTGACCTAGATGGAAGAATGACAGAAAATAAAAGCTATACAGAGTATCTCTTAAAACAAAATACTTTGTTGTGCTGGAAAAAAATACGAGCTCTTGAAGGAATAATATCAGAATTTATGGAATCCCAGAGAGAAAGAAGGGGACAATATGATACATTTTTAAATAGTCAGTTCCCTATAGCTCTTAACTTTCCGGAGGCTCTCTTCTTTTGGTATTGAGAGAGCCCATTGGTCCCCTTCAACATCTTCACTGAAAAAAAAATCCACCTATACCCAGATCTATAATATTTAATCCTGTCTAGTCAAGATAAGAACTTAATATTGAAGTCAGCCTGGGCTAACTGTCCAATAAGCTAAAAGATAGTATCATCAGACTTGACAATGATTACATCTCATTAGTCATGATCAAAAGAAAATAAGCTGTCCCATTTATAAAAAGCTTAAAAAAATTGGATATAAAAGCCCAATTCGTTTTCCCTGTCAAGATTAGGATTTTTTTTCTGGTGGACAGAAAATCTTTAATACACAGGAAGAAGCATTAGAATACACAAAAAAGAAAAAAATATTTGATAAACCTGAAGATATGGACTGGTCAAGTATTAGTTTAAAAAATCATGCAATAAAAACGGTTGGACTTAAGAAAAATGCACAAAAAAATGAAAGAAATGTAATGTTGTTTTTGTTTAACTAACTTTGTGGTTCCTTATTATTAATTCTAACCTGCTCCTTCATAATCAAAACATAAAAAAAAAGAAAGAAACAATACCTTTTGTGTCTTAACAGTACACTGTTTATATACTTATTTTAAATGTTTTGCTTTGCAATATTTGTACATTGTATACACACATTATATATATATATATATATATATATATAAAGTGCGCACACACACACACACACACACACACACACACACACACACACACACACACACACACACACACATATGCACACACGTAATTTGTATTATATTTTCATAATTATTTGGGAGACTGTATGAAGGGCTCCTAAGTTGGTCCAGGAACATTTAGTTATTGTTTTAATAAAACCTTCTTTAGTCAGCTCGTCAATCAAGTTACCAGATTTAACAGTTATTTCCTGTTGTCCAGTACAGACAAGATGAGTTAGCTTTTTCTTCTTTATAAAAAAAAATAGTTTTCAGTCCTTCATCTGCTGCATTCCCTCAAACTAAAATTCTCTATGAGAAAACATTTTTTTTCAATAGCTCGAGCTAACCTGTCAGCAAATACAGTTCGCACATACTACCCGAATACATTACATGTGAGATGCATCAACATGAGGTTTGACCCGGCTTAAAGCAGGAAGAAGATTAAAGAATGAATCCATACCAACTAAAGAAGCTGATATCAGCAAATGAAAGTGCCTTACCAGTGTTAAAATAAGTATGGCATGCTACTGCATTTCCCGTTGAAATTTAATCTACGCAGTTCTTTTTAAAAATAAATGCTAAGAATAATCTCATTAATACATACATACCGCACGGCATACGCCAATATTTAAGTGTTTCAATCAGAATATACATCTAGGCTAATGCAGGAAAATATACTGTATTTTACATGCAACAGAGATGTTTAAACAGTGACATAATAGTCATTTGGTCTACATCTGCCACATGGTTTAAGTGACGGCTATATTTTTACAGAAAAGATGAGGGGATGGCAGGCGATGTGTGGACCATGTTTATAATGTCCTAATGCAGTCCAAAAGTAATGTTTAATGTACATCTAAAGTGCCTTTTGTCCATAAGTGTAACTGTGCACATTTCTTTTGTAGTTGGTGGCTGTCAGGGGGCACTTGTATGTGCAAAGTTGCTTGGATCCCTGTTTTTTTTCCTTTTTATCATCGCTTGTGCTAGTTAATCCTCCAGCAGTCTTACTTGTATGTGTGTGAAGTTGCTCCTTCCTATTCCCTCATCAGTTGACATTTCAGTGGTTGAAACATTAGTGCAAAAGTGAAGTATTTCCCATGGAATGATTCTGGCTTCTGAAATCTTCCAACATATTGTCGTGGATATGGACACAGGGTGGTCTCCAAGTAAGAACTACGAAAACAGATTGGTATTGCTCTCTGTCAAACATCAGAATCAACAAATCATTTTACATTGTTCTTTTAGCTCATTCTGTCATAACTTTAATTAGTTTTTCCTTGATTTTGCCAGACACAGAGCAATGGCCTTTAAATACTTCTTACATCAGTACAGGAATACATGTTTGTTTAAAGGGATGTCGGCTCGGTGAAGGATTTTTGCTTACTTGCAATACTTTTTGAGATGCTTAGATTTGCAGACAGCATTATAGCTGAATCAGACTGCCAGTACCGTATCTCTTTGATATTGATTTTTGGTGCACACAGTTTTGCTTTATCTTTTAAAAATATGATTTTTTTTTTTTTATGGAAGATCAATGATGGAAATCTTAAGCCAACAGTATCACACCTTACAGTTGAAGACACTTTATTAAGAAAATACACTAATTCAAATGGTCTCATTTTATAATCCTAAATTTCTACTAGCTAGTAAAAATGTCCCTGGTTTAGTGACGTGTTTCTTTTTTGCAGCTGAGTTCTATTCCTTCAATATTCAAAACGTTTCAGTTAGGTGGTACTCATTTATCACCTGAATAGTAGTTACAAATAAAGGTAAAGTCAGTGCATTTCTTTAATAGCTATAAAGCATGAGGTGTTTCTATCTGAGCAAATGAATTAAAAAAATACTAGGTTTTGCAATTCCTCATATACCCGCCCGCCCTTTGCTTTCTTCGGCTTGGTTGCTTCTTTGCTACTTATACAGTTTATGGGGGTGGGAGGCAGGGACTTGTACTGTTAAGAAAATTTTAACTTGCAAACAGATATGTTTTTGACTATTACTAACTAAAATGTGCTTTTTTATCTGGAAAAGTAAGAAATTTTGTTCTAATATGAAATGATACTCACTCTTAGATGTCTTTTGTTAGCTTAAACAGAAACATATCTCATATGGGGTGCTTGGATCTGTGCTGGTTGGATGGGCTTCTCCTGGGGGGGTCTTGGGATGATTCCACATCCATGGGCCATGGGGATATTTGTCAAAATATATTTAAGGAATTTGCAGAAGCAAAGTTTAGAATCTTAACTAAATTAGCAAAATTGGTCCAGAGTTTTGTAAGCAACAGTGGATGTGAGATTGAATAATATTATGTGAAAATCACTGTTACTTGACCAAATATATATGAGGAAAGCTTAAAATGAGATACAGGAAGCTGGTCCAACACATCTTTTATAGAACACATGTGATCTGGACCTATATATTTTATACTTGTAGTCAGGCTTCTTGAGATGAAATGGCTTGGCATACTCTGATGGATGTCTTTGTGGCCTGTAGGCTTGGTGGTATTTTGCGTTCCCTTTTGGGGGTAGATTTTTTGTTCTGCTGGTGTGGACCTTGGTGCCTTTGTTTATGTCACAGGTTCATTTAAAGTTACCTTTCACACTATTATGGTTTAAATAATGTAACAAATTTCATTACCTTAACTTTTATTCCTTATAAAAACATATGACGTCAAATAGTGACAAACTACTAATATACAAAATCTACTACCTATACATACTTGGCATAAATTAGGTTCATTATTAAAATGTCATACTTGCACTAGTATCTTTAGTTTGAAAGTACATCTAAGCATTATAGAAATGTTTTAAATTAACAGAATGTAACGGTTTGATGTATTTACTCAATACCAAATGCTTTTTTTCCCCTTGTCTTCAGATGATCTTCCATTTTAACTTCGTTAAATTGGTATGGGGTAGCCCCAATTTAGATCCAAATGAATATATTATTTGTTACTCATGCAGTTACCTGAAAGAGAACAAGTGCAATATTGAAATGAAAATATATGAAATATAAATTTGTGACAGTTATATAATAAACAAAGTAAACTAACACAAAATTGCATTAAAAATATCTTATATGGAATTGCTTTTCAAATTTTACCACTGTTTATGGGCACACTTCCCTATTACATTTGAATATCTGACGTAGTCAATCTGCCACTGAGTCATCATTACATCTCCAGCACTTAATTTTTTTTTCAGATTTGTAAATTAATTCAGTTTTATTAGGTAAATTTACAACTCTAAATTTTTCAATAAAAGGGAAGATGTAGATTTTCAACTAGATTTTAGGATCAGTTTCTTTTATATTTAACAGAAGACTCCCTTCCTTTTATCTTACAGGAATAACTCCAAAAAAGATGAATTTATAGTTGTAAATTCTGCTCTTAAGATCCTACATATTATTGGTAAATATGGTTTATTTTTATGTAAACCACTAGAAAAAAAATCTAAGATTTTTAGGAATATGTTTTTCCTGATAATCCATAAAAGCTTTGATTTTTATCATTTACATGTTTATTGCAGCTTTGGATGTTTAACCAAGTATCCTTTCCTAAGGAGTATTTTGCGATAAGAAGACCAGTAGTGTACCATTTAAGAACTTTAAAAATGAGAATATCTAATATTATGCATCAAAGTAAATACTGGCAAAAATTAAATGATTTATTAGAAAAATATTGATAGATTTGTTTACTATTCTAATTTTGTTGCGGACTTGTATAGATAGTTTGTCCTTTTTGCGCGATTATTTGATATGTACAATTTTAACTTTTAAAAGTTAATAAAAACTATTAAAAAAATGAAATAAGAGAACAGCAAATGTCAAACAATGCTGTTCTCTTTTAAAGGATTTGTAAGAGGCAAGCCACCTGTAACCCCTTTTGATTGAGGGAACAAACACCCCACACAAATCCCAATCTGGCATAAATATATCAATTCTGAGATCATCATTCCTCAGAGATAAAGGAATAGTCAAGTCTAAGACTGCTGTTTATTTAAAAAATATTAAGTCCAAATGTCTGGTCATTCAGCTTTAGACTCCCAATAAAAAGTCTTGGAATATCAAATAATTCCCATTTTATATTTTTTTCTTTACACATTACTGTATGAATATTTTTCCAAGTTATATACGCATCTATCCAGTGAATTAGTACTTTAAAAACTGAAGATTTAATATACGTTTAAAAGTCAGGAAACCTGGATGCCTTCATATTTACATAGTCTTGAATGATTTAATGCCATTATATCCCCATTATGTTTTATAAAAACAATAGTACTATCTTAATTACCTAATTTGCATTTTTGTAGGTGGCAATGCCACCAAACCTATGAATGATACCTTCTGCAAATGAAGAGGCAGACAAGGAAGAGAATAAGGAAATGCAGAAGGTAGGGAAACCTAAAGTCCCAAGGGGTCTAGGATGTCTTTTTCAGGATTTAACTTTGTAGAGTTGTTTTCTATATTACTTAATTGTAAGGAAAGTTAACTTTTTCACAGCCAAATATGGGAGAAGCTTCAACATCACAACTATAGGGCCTAGGCAAAATCTGCAAAAACTGTGAACATCTGTGATTGGAACCTTTAAATTCCTTTGGAAATGGCAAGAAAAAATTACAGGATATCTAAAAACAAAAAAATCTACAAAAGACATGTAGAACTGTAATCTTACTACAAGGTCTAGTCCCACTGATGGTGGGGAAGTATTGGAGGGTAAAGTTTGTATTCCTCGTAACATAAGGGGACCACATTTATCCCAAGGATGAAACTTCAGATGCTGAGTTGAATTCAATGAGTCGGCCTAATGCCCAGGAGGCACACCCCTTTTTATCCTGCAGCCAAAGCATCTTAAAATAAGGGTAACAAAGTGTTGTTATACCAAAACTGGAAAGGAGATGGACCAAGTTAAAAGTAGAAAACGTTCTTCAGTTTATGCACCAGTAAATGAAAAATAAAGCTAAAAGGCACTTCAGGAAAGAAAAATAAAGCTAAAAGGCACCTCAGGAAAGAAAAAAAAGAAACACTGCTTACTTCAAAATCGTTTTTTGCCAGTAATCTTCCTTTCATTGAACTGAAAGGAGTATTACAGCCATTACAAGCAGCTGTGGAGAAAACATCTGCACAACTAAGTCATACAAACACTACTTTGGCTGAGTTAGTTTATAGAATTGTAGAATTTAATACAAGGAGTCTGCTAGAAAACTGTGACCATCAGCCTAGGCGTTATTTGGGATGTTTTTTCCTCCAACTTTCTAAGGAACTAAAGTTAAAAGAATCCCTAATCACAGAAAGGACACTCAGAAAACTTCATTTACAGTCTGTTTCTCCTTCTCCTAGACTAGATTATATCAGATTATTTAACTTTCAGGATACAGTAAACATTCTTAAAGCTGCCAAGAATAAGTCAAACTTTAACAGACGAAGTTCTCTCCAGTCATTACTATGGAATATAAATTAGCATGAAGACTATTTTCTCAATTTTGATGATTCCTTACTAAAGAAATGTTAGTTTTCAGATGCTCTTTCCAGTTAAACTGAGTTTTCCTGAAACAGCTTCAAGTATCAAATAGCCGATTACAAACAAGCAGAGACTATTTTTGACATTTTTTTTTGCATTTAAACCTGAATACAATTTATATTTAATCGTCTGTCTACCCAGTTAGTAAAACCTCCTGGGCTCGCTCCCTTTCTATTCAATTTGCTAAGTGCTGCTTTGATGCTCATTATTATGCTAATAGTCAAGTTATTCAAATGTTTAAAAATATCAGTTGGTCTATTTAGTAGATGATTAGTTTTATGTAGTCTCATTTTACCTTATTAATGCTCGTATGCCATTTCTAGAAGAATTTTATATCTTTATTCAGGTATCTAAGTCAACAAACTGTGAGGTTTATTTTCCTGCTGTTTAGGATATATTAATCTGCTGGGAGCAGTGCCTCAAATTCTGCATGTAGTACATGTTAAACTATGCATTACTATATACACACCACTCTTAAGACTATTTTCTTAAATACATTCTTCTTCCCCCCTATGATTCTTAAACATGCATTTTCTCAGTTATTCTTCCTTGGCACTGGTAGAATGCACAGGCTAAATGTTATTTTATACATTTTTAAGGATTTTTTTTCTGTAAAGTCATTTAATTTTGGTTCTTTTATTTCTCTTCTTGCCCAAAACCTATCATTTTTGTAGCTCACAGCTAGGTGTCTATAATTTGCCTCTGCATTGTCTGTGATTGCTGCATGCACACAAGGTAGTGGATGTTGCAAGGATGTGTAAAACAAGCTTCTCTTGAACTTCTATTAGAAAAAGCAGAAAGTTGGATGTTTAGTTTACTGCAGCTTTTTCAAAACTGTGACTTCTAGTTTAAATATGATTTAGTGATGGCTTTTATGAGAATCTCATTTTAATACTGAAGTATGACCTTTTACTGCAGGGTGAGCTGGGAGCTTATATTCCTTTATGGCACTGTTCTGGTGGAGTGCTCTTGTAATTTCACCTTTATTTTTTACTTATTTATTTTTATAAGGATACTACTCAAAACTCCTCAGCTCTGCATTGCTATTCTATTTAGCAAACCAGTTTTTCACATTCCCTTCTTTTCCAATAAGCCCACTTTACTAATATTTCGACTTAACATATTCCTCTTTATTTACAAGACAAGATTTTTTACCGCTGTTTTAGTAAGGTCTTGGTTACTCTCCAAGAGTTTGGTTATCTCTATTCCTCTCTCCCTTGTGTACATGCTCATTCATGTAGATTTTCTTTGGGTCAACCTAACCAGTGTTAGTATATTACAACTTCACCAGCTTACTTTTCTGCTTTGGATAGTGGGCAATATAATTTCTGAGACACAATTACAGTATCTCACTGTTTTTCTCCTAATGTACAGGAATATACTGAAAGTCTGCATTTGTAGAGAAGTTCTGCCTCTGAAGAAATGGTAAATGTTAAGCCAGACTACTGTCTACATTTTACGCTCTATTTAAATTTTCATTACTATGATGTTTTGATGCCTGTTTTGCAGGCAAACTGTGTCAGAATTACACCTGCAGCTAAACAGCTACCTACCTTACAGCATACTCAATATCATCCTCGCCACAATGGTCCTGGTGGTTCATCCAGTTTTGTTTCTGGCCTTCTAACTGCTATCAGTACATTTCAGTCTCAACATACGCTGCTATCCTAGATTCTGGATATTTTACATCTTGTTATAAAATCACAGTTTTTCATTCATTTTCTCTTGGCATGTATGAATATGCTGAAAGCATACATTTATAAACACATTCTTTCTTTGGAACACTGATAAAGTTTAGACCAGAGTCATCCACCTTACTCCGAGTCCTTTCTGATCCACTCCCAAAACACCTCCTGTTGATTTATGCAGCTTTGCTTCAAGTCACTCTGACTGCTATTAGCACATTTCAGTCTCAGCTCACTTTGCTACTCTGGTCTGCAGGTACTACACTGAAGACAACACATTTTTAGTGCTTTCCTCTCATCGTATGGGACCATGCTGAAAAACAGTGTTTATAAACTAATTCCATTTTCGGTGTAGAAAAAAATTTCAAGTCACATTGAAGTCCACATTTTTGATTTAGCTAAGTTTCTATTAGTGTAATGCTTTATTCTTTACTTTGAAGACATACTCAAGAGTTAAAATTAAGCTTTGCCTAGATAGCTGGCTCCCTTACTTTAATTCCTATTGTATATACTAATAGAGTTGTTTATTACTGATTTGTATTATGTTAGCAATTGTCATACTTGTATTTTATTCCCTTAGTCCACTGCATATTTATATTTTATTTTAACTCTGCATGTTTATATTTTACAATCATTTTAAAATCCATTTTTGTTACTGCCTACTATATGATCTTAAAGTAAACTCCATAACTTCCATCTCTACATATGAAATGACTGTAATACTACTCTTCTCTTACCGAACATTTTTCCTGTTATAGTCCTCCCTTCCATCTGAATTTATTAACATTACAATCATATCATGTTTTAATTTTTCAATGACATTTATGTTTTAATTTGTTTATGGGACCAGAATAGACATTGTCTTCAGACAGAAAGTGCCTTGTATGGAGAGCTACTGAGTGGGGATACTTTTAGAACTGTGTATATAATTATCTTAACAAGGCTGCCGTCATTAATATCACAATTTTCACTCCATTATAGATACGTTCGGTTTTAAACCACTTTTGCACAAGGAAGATATGAGTTAGGCCTGGGATGGATGCATAGTCTGTTCAGTATTGCTGTAAGTGTGTTTAAGCTTATTCTTTGTTGAGCCATTAGAAATGTCTTGTGCTGCAAAGTTTTATTCATACAGGTGCTTTGCTTGCACAGGTATTGTAAATTTTAACTTCTTAATACAACTCAATTTTTAAAAAGTTTTGTTCTTGTTTCACCTGTTACCCTACTCACGATTATCAAGCCTCTCCTTGGCCAGATTACTGCCCAGTGGAGGTGGGTATCATTCAAGCAGCCTTGAGGGTCCTTTAGGCTCTTGTCTGCAACCTAGCAATGACGTTTTTTTTTCATTTTGTGGCCTAACTCCTCACCTGGTGGTGAAATGAGGTCTTGTGCCACACCAGCAGCTATGTATGCACCCATGTCTGCATACAGATAGCTGCACCCATGTCTGCATACAGCTGCCCCTACTACATACGTCAGCAAGGGCAACTCTTAGTCACACTCATGTCTTTTTGCTCTCCAGCACACCCCCTGTCATAAGAGCTGGGAACCAGGGAAGACAACCATCCTTCCCCTTCAGGACAGGCACACTCATCCCCTCTGCTTATGCTATCAAGACGTCAAAAAACAAGTTAAACTCCGGTTGCCTGTGCTGTTTTTAGTGCTTAATCCCTCTACATCACTAGTGCAGGCTTATGTTTATTGTAGTTTTGTATTGCCTGGACCATGTCCAAGTTTTTGCCTTGGAAATTTAAAGCCTCTCATAAGTGGCAACTCTTTTTGCACTTATTCTATAACTCTGAAACTAATATTACTATTAGCATATGTTCTGCCCTGACAGCAGTGCAGCTTAAATTCTGGGTTGGATTTTACAAGTAAAGACAAAGCATTACTGTTTACAGCACTATCTGATTGTGAAAAGATCTATACAACAACTGAGACTACTCTGATTTTCTTCCTACTGCAACCGAGATGGTCAAAATTCAGACTGTGGCGCAGGCACCAGAAGCAGCAGGTAGGGATGATGGGAAAGAGTTGTCCATTGTTAGCTCATCTATCCGGGGTGGGGGGGGGGCTCTGGTCTACCACTTAGATGGCATATTGGGAACTCAGAGCAGTGCACCAGTGGACATCAGACCTACAGAGCATAAACTTCAGCTAGCATTGCATCTCTGGAAAACAAACTCTTGCAAGACAGCATGTTTACCAGGAAAGCCAGACAGCTACTGCAGGGCTCTGCAGTGTTGCAGTCATGACGGTGACATCCACAAATATGTCTACCAGGTTGAATGACTCACTTCCTAATGTCTGACAGCATGCTTGATAGGAACAAATGGACTTTGACTCTCGCCTTATGGAGGGGACATGCATAACCTTCAATCAGTCTCAGGGAAAATGATGACCTTGTTGGACCAACTGGATAGAAGGGGGAGTGGGCTTGTTGGGTCCATTGGCTCCAGGACAGAAGGGGGGGTTGGTAAGCTTGCACCATAGCAATGGCCAGCTGCCTGTGGAATGAAAAGGCCAGTTGGCCGCTATTAGCAGGAGCCACTGGGTCAGTAAAATGGAAGTTAGTGTAATAAAGATTTTCTCCCTATTTAACCAAGTATTTAAATGCAAACATGCCTCACAAGTTCAAGAAAAAAAAACTAACTGGAAAGCATCATAAAAAGTCTGAAATACAATGGTGCTATCTTAAGGTTGACACAGAGTTTTTATATGTCACATCTAATTACTGTACCTGAGGAATTTTTTTTGTTTGTTTTAAATACCCTGAAATTGTTTAATTTGAATGTTTTATTCTCAATTAAGTTGTCTAAGTTTTCCTCTTGCATTTTGACAACCTGATGGACCATTTTTTGTATGTATACACTGTGAAGGCTGCCAGCCTAGATAGATAAAATTTTGTAAATAATTCTATGTCATTGTAAACATTAATATGATCCACAGACATGTTTTTGGAGATGTAAGAAAACTAAATGTAGGAAAACTGTGTTATATGTTCTGAGCATCAAATATGTAACCACAGTGCACCCTGCTGGAAGAAAGCTGATAAGCGAAGGATTTTGTGACTGATCTCAAGCTCGGAGACAGCATGTCTGGGCTAGCAAATTCTTTCTATTGTTAAGACATAGATAATTGTTAGATTTTACACGTAAAAGTGTATTTTATTGCTGTGGCTTCCTGACCAGGTGCACCTTACAAAGAAATGTTAATTTTGAGTTTCTGTTAGCCTGGGAACTAAAGTGATAAAAATGATGTAATGTGAAACGACTCAGCAGTAATGTGTATATCAATTGAAGACTATCTCAGAGAGAAAGATTTGAGCATTTTGGATTTTGTCTGCAGCTGACAACGCACCAGCAATTTTTCTTGTAAGTAAAGTTATTTAGGACATAGTTTCGCTTAGAGTTAGATAGGAATTTAGTCAGATGAGTCTAGTGGTTTTGTACATTTATGTCAGATTATCCTACAATATTGTAATTCCTGTAATTTCTGAACTCTTGATTAGCACCGTGTTGAATTGATAAATAATAAAAAAACAAAACAAATCTTATTATTAAATATTTTTAAACCTTTCAACTGTGGCTGTTTGTCACACTTACTATTTGGATAACAGTATATTACACAGTGAAATTTGTCACCCTTGGGGAAGGGCCTTATAGTAGCTGATAATAGTGGTTGCTGGCAGTGATTTCTACCTTATAGTCTGGGCAAGAAGGGGGCATAGCTGGAGAACCTGTGTCAGCCTTCCCCAGGAGTGTCTGTGTGTGTATATATAAATCAAATCTTAAAGTGTGTGTGTCAGCTACTTGGGCAGGGACACTAAGCACTGGTTGGTCAGAGAGGGTGCTGGAGGTTTTAGCTTGACCACTAGACTGAGATCTGGACCCTATAGCTGTGCCAGTGGGGAGTCTTATTGGGGATCTGAGAGAAAGGGAGAAACCAGCCCCAGACTGATTGTGATCTCTGTGTGCTGTTAAGGGAAACTGTACTTTACTATGTGTGTACTTATTACGTTTTATCCACCCAATGTGCATGCCCCTCACTGGTGTTAGTGGTGAGGACTGAGGCTCCTTGATTACTGGGCCAGTGCTCGGGCATCACATATACATTGAACAAATTAATGAAAAAGGAATTTGACAAAAATAAAATTCACATTTTCTCCTGGTAGTTTAGTGAAGCCACCTCAACTAAACCCAAAAGAGACACCAACCAAGCATGTTTATGCATCCTGAAGTAGACACGAACACCTTGCAAAATATATGCCCAACCCTCCACTATTCAGGTCAGGTGTGGATACAATTACACACCTCACATACCTCACTGTATTTCTTCCAGAAAATTAACTACTTTGTTTATACAGATACAAAAACTCCTGTTAAGTTTTCTCCAATCTTGCTTCATCTATAGTTGCACTTCAGAAGTGTATCCTGCAGGGTTCCTATCAGCTGATCGCATTTTTGAAAACTAGAAGCTTTTGAATGGTGATTGTGGTACAGTGAGGATCAGGAATTTTTCCCCTTCTCCTCCCTGCAGCGCGCTCTCAGAGTTGGTAAGTTGGTATATATAATTTGCAGGGGGTGCAAGGAGGACTGCCCCCCACAAAAATGTAAAAAAAAAAAAGGTAGATTTTTGTGTTTTTAATTATTTATTTATTTTTTTATGTTTACAGTTTTCGGAAACTTGATAATAGGGTCTCGAGCATCTGACATAGACCCATCTTGTATACTGTCTTTGTATAAGCAACCTTCTTTTCTTTTGTTCTTCAGAATCCAATGGTGGTTAACTGCTTCTTATGAAAAGAAGTGAAAAGTGTAAACTAATAAATGTTTTAAAATGTGCAGTTTTCAAGAGTTGTTTTCCAGTCCCTTTTACTATAAGAGAGTTAAAATAAATGCAACCTCCTACCCACAACCCCACCCCCAGACTTGCTGCTGTGTTGCTCGAGTCAGTTATAGCTCTTAAGGGAGTTTTGCGGGCTCAGCAGTGTGTTCTTCTGTCTGGTATTTTTTTTTTATTTTATATGCCCTGCCCACTTTTCCCATTCTCCACCCCCCCCCCCCATGCTCTCTGACTGCATTAGAGACAACTCTCCTCTCTGGACCATGTCTCCCTTTAGGGAATATCACCAGCAAGCATTCTTCGCTCAGTTGCCCAAGCCATTAATCTAACCCAGGTTGGCTGGGCAGTGGTTAGGGGTTTACCCAGCCTTAATGTGCAAATATTATTTCCTCATTTTTATCAAGCAGAATAAGAACTGAAGATGTAACTTAACCTCAATTATCTATATTCATAAAAGCAGATAACTGCAAATGCGAAGAGTGAATGCTCAAAAGCACATTCATTTTTCTCTTTTTCTGACCGCTGGCTATTCTTTGTGTATGACTGTGGTACAAAAAGGAATGGGAATTTGCCTTTTCCCTGCTGTCATGCAATCTCTGTGTTGCTAAATATAGTAATCTGGGGGGGGGGGCAGGAGGGCCTGCATAAAATGCTTTTTTTAATCTAAAATGATATATCTTTTTTAATTTGCCCTTTTCAGCATTCACTATTTCATGATCCAATCATTTGTGTGTGTGTGTGTGTGTGTGTGTGTGTGTGTGTGTGTGTGTGTGTGTGTGTGTGTCTATCATTCGTATATGTGTAAAAATCTATATAAATAAATGCGTGCACACACACACTCACGTGCGCGCGCACACACACACACACACACACACACACACACACACACACACACACACACACACACACACACACACTCTCATCTGGAACACTGAAGCAAGAAGGCGGCTATGTGACCTGCCAAACACTTATTCCAGTGCTAAACCCCAAAACCTAGTGCCACATCCCAAAATATCCCACAGCTTACCCTATCTTCCCTGCAGTTAAAGGGTAATCTCACCTTTCACCAAGGATCTGATCAGCAAATCAAATCAAATTCTTGAGTACTGATGGTTACTGCAGTCACTAAGCAATACTATATAATCAATTAGTTGCCAAACTGGAAATTAAATAATTGCGGAGAAGGAACGATGCTTGGTATTTCACAGTACCAACTGCTTCCCTTTCTTTATGTTTGTGTGATGTTGGAGGTAGCTTGATTAAGTTACGTGGAATGTGAGGGGCTGCAGATGCACCTGAAAATGTTTACTCAGGCACTTTCTCTTTTTAGAAAAGAGGTGTGCCTTGGCTTTCTGACACGTGCAGTCATTCAATGGCTATTGCAATGTACAAGAGCATTGGTCCTGGACATCCTAATGCCACTGGTATAATGTCTTTACATATAATTTTAGGATTTATACCACACATAAAAGGAGGTTGCGCCAAACATCAACTCCATCCAAGTATAAGCAGTCAGCCTTTACACCTCCAGCAAAGTACCACACTTTCTTGTTCTATGACATTTTTCCCCCTTTGGAATGCCTCCATTACATCAATATCCTTCCAAGCCTTCAAGCTTCAGGATTGGAAAAAGCTATACAGATGAAACCTTACTATTACCTAGCAAACTGGCACAGCCACCTTCTTTTTCTTGTTGTTGCATCTCCCCATGTTCAACAAATACTCAGCGTGCTCTCTCTACATTATTTGGTTATCTTTTAAGTTATAAATATGGATTACTACAGGCTCTCTGACTGACATTTCTACTTCTGTGTCCTTTCTCATCATCTATATATTACTTTTGTAACTCTGTTTCTCAGAAATGAGTCTATACTTAACTGCACTCAACTCATCTGCCTCAATCTTGCCCATTACTCCTTGGTCAATTCCTCATTTGTCACCATTCCCAAATGTATTCATTCTCAGTAACTTCCAAGGAATACAAATATTTTTATTAAACTACTTTTAGGATAAACTTTTGAAAACCCTAAGGAAGACACACCTTCAAAACTTGCCTTTGTAGCAAGTAATTTTAAATTTTGGTCTTGACAAAAACAATAAAGACAACTTTATGTTATCACTACATAGATACAGTTTAGATCAGTGATGGTGAACCTATGACACGCCACAACCTTTTGGGTGAGACAACAGCGTTCACCAACACCCAAGTTACCAAAAAAACTGAATGAACAAAAAGACAAGGAATATGTGACCTGCACTTTCCTATTTAAACTCCACAACAAAAAAAAGTAATTAATTGATGTTAATCAAATCAAATGCAGTGTGTTCCATATTTTTTTCTGTTCCAATTCAAAATTAATAGTAAAAGTAGGGTAATTTTTTGGTGCACTATTTTAACCCCAATCATCAGTGTACATATAATTTTCTCTAATATAAAAGTCACAGATTTTTCTTTTACTTTTATAATACATAGCAGCACACAACTGGACTGTATTTTTTTAAATACATGAATATTTATTTCTATTTATTATTTTATTTTACATTTGTTGACCGGGCTAGTCTAACTGGATATATGTCCATTTCCAGTAGAGGCCCGGGGAGAAAAGCTCCAAGCATGAACAGTGACAACATTAACAATATATAAAACAAAGACATGTACAATAACAGTACAGAGGTAGCATTGGTCAGAAGAAAAATATAGTAATATAATTATAAACGGTTTCTCTTTTGTTTGCGGGGGGGGGGGGGGGTAACACTCCAGCAGAGTCAAGACAAGCATTTTCCAAATTTTTCACATGCCGAGCCCAAAAGGTTTGCCATCACTGGTTTAGATGATTTAATTTTTTAAATGTTGAAATTCATATGGTCAAGACCATATGAATGACATTTTAAAAAGTTGAAACGTGAGAAAATGACAGTGTTTTGGCAGGGAGTAAGCCACACTGCACCCCATGCACACCCCTGCTAATTATATACACCAACTCCAAGATCACACTATTGTGGGGAAAAGGGCACACTCCCTCATCCCCACTGTACCGCAATCTCAGTACAATCCATGCGACTTTTTAAAATGCTAATCATTGTGCTTGATCATATGAATTTTGACATTTTAAAAAATTCGATCTAAACTGGACCCCCACTACATTTACTGACTTAGTTAAGTTTTATAAAAGTACCCAGTGAACTTCCTCACAGGAGGTATCGGTGTCAAGATTTTCTATATATAATGGAGGAATTCCTATCATCACTGAAGAAATGCATACTAATAGAGAAAAGAACTAAAGAGTTAAGAACTTTTCCTAAGCCATTGTTGAATAGTCCGTGGAGGAAAGTTTTGAATTTGATTGATACCCTACAGATGGAACCAAACTCTTCCTAACTATCATAGTTTATATATTAACTTATTATTTAACTACAAATGTTTTTATCTGAATCCTTTTTGTCAGGCTGAATGTAAATATTGTAAATAGTTATTGAATGTCATGAATGTATTAAATTATTATGTTATTTCATCAAAATAAAAATCATTTGAGTAAAAAAAAAAGATTTTCTATACCTATACTTAAATATATAAATGGATACAAACTCAAATTTAAAAGAAGATTCACATAAAAACTGGATACGTGCATGGAAAATGCTTTCAAATTCTACAAGAACAGCTGTGAGGCTGGTATCTTACACGAATGCATTTTCTCTTGAACGAGGCACCTGTAACCCTAATTTTGTTAGTAATACCAAAATGCTAGTAAACGTCAATAGATTTTGCTACTGTCCTAGAAAACATTAATTGTTTTCTGGTTACTTATATAATTAAGACCTAAGTGTTTGAACAAATGTTAGCTGTTTAAAATACATGTTACTTTTTCATATTAAATGTGCAAAAGGGTAATGATTATAATTGATTCGTACTTTTATTTTTGACGAGTTCAACATGGGCATGTTTGATAAAACAAAGAAAACACCCACATTTCAACATGTGTCTGTTCTTTTATCTCGTCTGCACCATTTCTGTCAAATCTTTCTAGGCTTTTTTTTCCATTTTATTATCAGTCCCTAAATATCAGCCTTACAGCAGACAACGTTCTCTAGAAAAAAATTTCCATCCAACCAGTCTGAGCATACATTTCTGCAGTCTTCCAATATACTCTTACATTGGGGGGGGGGAGTTAACAGATGTCATTCAAATCAAAACTGTGGTTTACTGAAGCAAACTTACCAACTAGGAATGTGTAATATGTTCAGTACAAACTGTCACAGAATGATGCTGATTCTGCAGAGTGATAAGCCCCCTTGCATTACAACTGCCTTCTTCTCCAAGACCACACAACCTCCAGAGGAAAGTACTTACAGTAAGCATCAATTCTCCTGAAGGTTGTGCTACACTCAACTTGTGGTATACATGGTCAGTGGCTTAAGACTTGACTATTTAAATACTGCTCAGAGTCCCTTTTCTACCTTTTACTGTGCCTGTTGCTACTTATTGTCAAGTCTCTGTGCCAGTTTTATCCTGTGTATGTTACTGTAATCTATTGTTTATTCCGATTTAACTATTCTTATTTACATTCTAGTATCTGGTCTGGTCTTACTGTGGTTTATTTTGCTATAGTTTCTGTCTTCTTGAATTTATTGTACCCGCGCCTAGTTGTGACCAAGTTACTACAGCTGAACTTGAACCTGGACATGGTGTCTGGTATGGTCCACACTTGGAGAGTACAGGGATTGCTTTATGAAAAAATACAATTTCTGGTAGACAATATTATCATTCCACCAAGTGTAGCAAACTTCTATTCCGTTCCCAATCACTGAATTCTAGGGCGACTGTGAACTAATTCTCTCTATACAAACATTAGCCAACACTTTGTTTTGTCACATAACTACTTTCTGACTATTTCATTAGCTTGGGGCTCTCTGCACTAACTAATGTCCCAAGGAATTAAGTTAAAAGCCATGGCAATTTTTAGGTTAGATGTATCCACTGCCACCTTTTCTAGTCTTTCAGTAGACTAAATAAAACATAAGCAATTAAAATGAACAAAAGTAAAGTACAGTTACAAATATGTAGTTAGCAACTAAGATTATTAAATCAGTGAGCTGTTAAAGAAATGATTCCTCAAATCCCAGGTTTGATTCAGTCAAACCCCATTTGCCCACTGTGCCACACTCAACAAGTCATTTAACAAGACAATACTTTGGGCAACAGGTAATTTGTGCTAGGCCCCTCAGTAGATTCCAAGACCACAACTACTACGTGCATATGATCCATATGATACTTTGCATAACATGTGGCGTCTATGTTTTTTTTCCTCTCTTTGTTCGTTTTTCACCTCCACTCATTAGTAGAAGTCAGTTATGCCTGAGGCAAACTTATTTAACAAGGGTTCATCGACTGTTTTAATACTGATGACATTATTCAAGTTAGTGAACATCTTTCTGTTCTCACGATACACCCAGTACAAATGCTGGCAGAGGCAAACTTTCCTGGCTAAACAAATGAATCTCCCTTTTACAACACACTAACTAAACTGTAGAAAAAGTGAAACTAAGTAACTAAGTAAATAAATAAATAACTGCGTACAAGAAGAAAATAATCCTACATTTTTATGGCTTTATTTCAATCAAATTAGTCAACACAAAGAAACAATAACAGTGACAAAAACACAATGACAGTGAACTATAATCATATGCAAGACATAATACAAAGTACATCTAAGAGATTATCTTGCTTGGTAAGCAAGTTACAGTAATGACTGCTTTATAGCTTAAATGAACAGAATACCAATGGGAATTATAAATACTACTGAACTACTTACAAAACCAAACACTATCAAGTGTAAACAATGCAGCTCACAATAAAGCCAATCATATTTGATACATATGACTCAAAGCAATACAGATAAACAAAAAAAAAGTGAAATTAAATACAGTGACCATTAATTAAACAACAATGTCTGGTGCCATTTCTTTTAACTTTTCCACAAGCCACTTTTATTAACCATAAAACTGACATGATCTTTCTCTGACTTTAAGCATGATCCAGAACACAGCAATATGTGTGAGTGTGTGTGTGTGTTGGCATTTTACAGCAATCATTCATTTTGGGGAGGGGAGAGGAAACAATGCCCAGAGAAAACTCATATACATAAGGGAAGATCATACAAACTGCACGGAGACATTGTCTAGATGACGGTCAGGAACTGAAATATCTCCTCTCTCCAAGAGCTATAAGGCAGAAACTTTACCCACCAGGATACCATGTTGACCAAAGTCAGAGTGCAGTTTTCTGAGTGTACTTACAATAACATCAGATGTTCATAGAGCAAGCTCCTTCTGGACTACATGTGGGATTTCAAATACCGTCATCTATGGTTATGAGTCTATTTTTCCTCCACTATCATCTGTGGCCCCTCAAGGGAAGGGGACCAAACAGAGGGATAAGTCAGCAAGCAAGTAGTATTGCTGAAACTGAATTCATCCTCAAGTCTTGGTGAGTACCTTCATGAGGTGGGCCCTGTTTTCACAAAATCTCACCAAGACAACAATGATATATAGAATACATTATAGACAGAAGTAGGTTAAAAATTAAAAAAAGCTGGGTGCACAACACCCAGGATAAAAAGTGCCCAAGTCTGTGCCACTAGTGCCAGAACTGGAAAAGATGACCGTGTAGAATCCTCAAAATACAGAAACATTCCTACAATGGGGTCAAGCCAGGCCCAGGGGGAGGATGGCCCCCTTGTTGTAGAAGGAAGTAGTAGTCCTCAAAAATCTATGCCCGGGCATCCCCATTTCCTTGTTATCATGCTGAAGACTTGTGGATCCAATTTCCACTCATGGGGATCCATGAGGTTTCTTCTTAGTTCATCTGCCAGAGTATTTATCTTTCCTTGCAGGAACTGTGCCTGCAGATGTACTTGGTAAGTCAATGCTGTGTCTTCACAAAGTCATGGCCAGTCTGCAAAGGGGGTAGGAATGAGTGCCTCCCTGCTTTTTTATATACCACATGGCTGTGGTATTGTCTGTCTTTATCAGTAGTTGTCCCGGATGAAGTAGGTCCTTGAAGGCTGTCAGGGCATTTTGAACAGCTAGCATCTCTTTTTGATTGATATGTATATGCATTTGGTTTGTGGACCATGTGCCTTGAATACATCTTCCTGCCATGTGAGCTCCACAGGCATAATCTGATGCATCCGTTGTTAATGTCTGTGTGGCTGGGGGTAGAGTGAATGGCTGTCCCTTGTTCTGGTGACAGGCCTTCGCCCACCATCGAAACTCTTGTTGCAGGCAGGGGATGAGAGTAACTATTGTTTCCAGGCTGTGGCAATGTTGAGTCCAAAGACTTTTTAGGTAGCATTGAAGTTTCCTCATATGCAGTCTTGCATATGCAATTAGTAGAATGCAGGATGCCATGAAGCCCAAAGCCTGCAGAATTTTTCTTGCAGATAACTGGGCCTTTGTTGCCAACAGTTTGAAATAGGTAGTCAGTTGTCTTCGCTTGTCTGGCGTGAGATAAGCCATCTGGGCAGTTGTATTTAAGCTTGCACCCAGGAATATTATCTCTTGAGAAGGTACTAGTTTTGATTTCTGTTCATTGACTGTGTACCCTAGGCATGATAGTAATCTCTTTACAAACGCCAGATGCTGTAGTAGAATGTCCTTGTTCTCTGCTTGAATGAGGCAGTCGTCCAAGTAAGGATATATTTGTATTCCTCTTTATCTGCAGTATGCAATTACTGGTGCCAGGCACTTTGTGAAGACCCTGGGCGCAGTAGATAAGTGAAAGGACAGTGCAAAGAATTGGTAGTGCATTGAACCAGCTTTGAATCTGAGGTATCTTCTGCATGTTTGTCTGATTGGGACATGCAGGTATGCCTCTTTTAGATCTAAAGTCACAAGCCAAGCCTTCTTGCCCAACATGGGCAGAAGCTGCTGTAGAGTCAACATTTTGAATTTTGGAATATCCAGATATGTACTTAGAATAGATAATTCCAGTATTGGTCTACAGGCTTTGCCCTTTCTGGGTACCAAGAACAGTCTTGAATAGAATCCTTGGCCCTGCTCTTGCTCTGGTACTTGTTGAATGGCCCTCATGTCCATGCGGGATGAAACTTGTTTTTGTGCCTCTGCCCATTGATTGTGTGGCAGGTCTGGCATACCGTTTGGTCTTGGCAGAGTGTGAAAGTGGAACCTGTAGCCTTGTAATACTATATTTAGAACCCATTTGTCCTGGGTGATCATATGCCAATTTTGTGAAAAAAGTGCTAGTTTTCCCCCCAAAGAGGCTGCCAAACAATAAGTGCTTGGAGCTGGAAGGGGAAAGTCATTCAGACTGTTTTCTGTATGGCTGTAATTTTTCCTCTCCACTCTTGGAGGTAGAAGCACCCCACTGTTTAGGCCAATATGAGCCCTGGGGCTGTGATCTGCCTCTGGGGCGTCTGTATCTGCCTCTTTGTGGCCTATCGGACACTGGAAAGGACCAATTCTTGTAGGCCAGTTCCTGCTAAATCTGGGAGGCTGTACCTGCAAGAAATCGTTGACTGTTTGCATAGATTTAGCTTTGTCCTCCATTTTCTGCTTTAACACCGAATAAAGTATCATGCTGTAATGGAGCATCTAATAGTTTTGCTTTAACATGATCAGGCAAATTCTGTTCTTTTAACCAGGCATGCCTCCTAATGACAGTACATGTAACAGTGGCCCTGCAGGAGGCCTCTAGAGAATCAAAACCACATTGCAAAGTATGCTTTCCTACTTGTTCAGCTGCATGCAATAAATCCTGCATTTCCTTGTTGTCTGCACATTCTGAATTTGTTGACATTTTCTGTTTAAGCAGTGACATAAAATATTGCTGATATTTAAGCATATAAAATTGGCAATTTAAGGCTCTTACAGCCAAGGTTGCAGAAGTATAAATCTTTTTACCCCATCTGTCTAGGGCCCTAGAATCCCTATTAGAGGGGATAGGGTTTTTTGCAGTAGAAGCCTTGACCCCTTTGGGACCCTGAGAGATGGTTTCTGGGTCAGCAGCAGGGTTTTTATAAAGAAATTTATGTGAATCAGGAACCCTGTAGTATCTGTCTGGCTTAACAGGAGCTGGTGGTAGAGAGTCTAGAGATAGACTGGACTCTGAAAATACCGGACTCGGAAAATACATCATCTACAATGTCTAAAACAGGTGGGATAGCAAGGGGCCTGTGTTGAGGCAATAAAAGGAAGTCTCGGAGCCTTTGCTTGGATGCCGAGTAATCCTAGCTCTCCCAGTGGAAATGCTCCCTCACAGTATGCAGTGTCTCCCCAAAAGAATAATCCTCAGGAGGGGAGGCTGAAGGGATAGATTCTTCAGCATCAGAGTCCTCATAGGGAGGAAGAGAATATTCCTGTTCAGATGAGGAATCAGAGGAAATGTAAACCTGGTCTGAAGATTCGTATTCTACCTCTTGCCTAGGCCTCTTATCAGAAGGGGGATGGGAACCCCTGATCAAAGTAATAAGGTCTTCGGCCATTTTAAGCATCTGTTTCTTAGACATGGAGGCCTGTCCAGGAGAATGCTGTACTTGTTTCTTTGTCTTTAGAGTTGCTTTAGTCTTTGCCTTTGAAGCTGAAGTAGGTTTCACATATAACTGTGTAGGTCTGAAAACACCCTCAGAAGCCGAGGCCTGCTCAGCGGCTCCAGACCCATCTGAGGGAATAGTTTCCGAGTGTCCAGTACCTTGAGTTTCCAGTGGCCTTGTTAGCTCCACGTGTGAGTCGGAAGCGGCCTGTGGCTCTGAGGTAGCGGGCATCAGGGGCTGCAAAAGCTCCTCATTGAGAACCGGCGACAGGCCTAGCAGAAGCCTCGTTGTCGGTTTTGGATCTTAGATGCCTGTCCTTTCTTTTTCCTTGCGCTTTTTATACACTCCGGTAGTCGGTTGTTCTGATGGCATTATGCAATTAAATCTTCTGCCAAAGTAATGGAATGCAAAATCGTACCGATGCTTAATAGTGAGTTGGTTAAATCTAGCACAAAACCGACAACTAGCAACGTTATGGTCAGGGCCTAGGCAAGGAATACAGTAAGAATGAAAATCCTTATGAGGTATGTATGAGACTTCGGATCTGAATTTCTAATTTGACAAACTCAGGAGTCGGCCGACCGGCACTTGCGAACTGCCTTTGCTTCGGGCACCACTTGGCAAGAAAGACTGAAGAAAATGGCGTCAGATGCATCTTTTATACCCCTGGCACACTGATGGCAGGGAAGAGGTGACAGCAACCGATGCCGGACCTAGACTTTGGAATTCAGGCCGACTGAGGGTAGCCTGCCAGCAGGATAACCCTATTGTAATGACTGCAACAGTGAAACACGAAGAACATCTTTACAATACAAAAAATAAGAAGACAAAGAGGAAAAGAAGAAAATGAGATTAGTAATGGAGAAGTTAAAGAAATAAAAATTGAGGTTATATAGTACCTGCAAAGTGAAGGATTCAGTGTAGAAAATCTAATTCAGAAAGCATCACAACAGAATAGAGCAATGGAGATCCAAATTAAGGAGGAACCAGTGGAATGGAAAGCAAGTGGTCAGGTGCCATATGAAAATATTTTGGAGCCTTCCACAGGAAACTAGTATAAACATTCACTTGAAGCTGGACAGCAAGGGAAGGAACAGGAAACTGTGGAAACTCTGACTCAGTCAATGTTGAGAAGTGAT
Organism: Protopterus annectens; assembly: GCF_019279795.1. Taxonomy (NCBI): domain Eukaryota; kingdom Metazoa; phylum Chordata; order Ceratodontiformes; family Protopteridae; genus Protopterus; species Protopterus annectens. The sequence goes on along the minus strand of NC_056743.1, from coordinate 129,505,735 downwards.
AGACCAGTAAGTTCCCATATGACAGAGCAACAGATGGCACAGGATGGCATAGGTTCATAGATTAGTACTAAGCTAACTGCCCTTGTGGGCCATTTTAAGCCTAGCCATTTACTCCACATAAGAATCAAACCCTGCACCTTGTGTCTGCAAGGTAAATACCTTAACCATTATGCCATATAGGGAAGGAGGGTGGTGGGTAGGGCATAACAGTAAAATCTCTGACAGGATGGGGATGGTCCAGCCCCACAGAATGTTCTTAGGATCCACAACTGGTCCTAGCCGACCAGAATAAGTCTGCAGGATTAGAAGCAGCTGGGAGACCAAGCATGGATGTCACGCACTGGGTAGAGAAGCCATAGGATGATGCTAGGAGCAAAAAAAAAAACTTAAGAGTAGCTGCATTAATTTACTCTTTTACAACTAATCATATAAGTAACAGTGTGTAATAAGATTGTTACAAATTTACTCTTTCACAGTGTACAATGAATAGCAGAAACCTTAGACTTTCAGTTCCTTGTCAAGAAGTTCTGCACAAAGTACCTGAAGTCGTTAAAAAGTAAGGGAAAGGCTATACTTTTTGGAAGACGACAGGTAACGACTTGTGTGAAAATGCTCAGCTCTAAGAATAACAACGAGAGCCAGAGTTAAAAGCAGGGGCTACAGCAAGCTTTACTCATTTTTACTAAGGTGAGGCAACTCACTTATAGCGCAGATGAAACATGTAAACGGAGTCTTACTTCAAGACGTAACGGAGAGAAGAAAGATGACGTTCTTTAAAGAAACAAAAGTTGCAACATTCTATACACTACGATATGTAGTCATAATAAAGAAAGTTCTTTGTAGTATCACATACACACTGCATGTTAAAAAAATAAACAGTACTATAAACGTATGGAACCATCTGGAACTGATGGAAACCAAACCAAGTAGTCATACTGGGGATAGCAATGTCTGACTCATTTAGCTGAATAAAGTTGCTGCTGCTTAGTTGTTTTGTACAGCAGAATGTGGTTATTTTCCAAGAGAATATTTTAGCAATGCAGTGACTTAAAAGAAACTGCAAAAAATCATAAAATGATCACATTTTAGCACCATTTTCAGCTCTAGTCAAAAACTCAAAAGCTTCCTGTAGCCTGCCCAGGAGGGGGGGGGGGTAGTTTCCTGATGGACTACTGTCCCCAGCTAAGATCAGGACTTCTAACTCAGGCTGGCCAAAGAATCTCTCTCAGCCTTTTACCCCAAGAAATCTGGACAAAGCCAATAATAGTGCAGGAACAATGTGAAAATAGGGACAGATTTTATATATTGCTGTTATAAACCTAGCTGCTAAAACAAAATAATTTACTTAGCATGCACTTTCTGAAGGATATAAAGTGTGAAACTCACATCTTTCATTATTGACTTCAATCATCAAAACTTTGAAAGAAAACCAAATTTTATGGGAGACAGACCAAAAAAGGGAGGCAAAACTCTGGACACCATGTGAAATTCTGGACATTTGAGGGGTACGGGCCAAAGTATTGGGGAACTGCAGGTAGACTGCAGTGGAGGTGTGCAGTGTATCATATTCACACTAACATAATACAACATGCCACACTCCAGGGGTAGGGTTAAGGGCAGGCCAAAGAAGAAAAATCCGCCCTGGCCATCAGGATGGAGCTGTACTAAGATGCCCCATCTCTTTCCCATGTTGCGGTGCAGATGGTTGGCAATGTTGGGAGCACCAAAAACTAAAGTAAGGGGGAAAAAAGAATAAAAATAACTACCTTGAAGAGGCTGGCAAAAAGAACATGCTACTAAACATTTTGTTTATTTCAGAATACCTACTTTTCAGTCCGATATTTGTTTCATATCAGTACAGATTTAATTACTAAGTCACATACTGTAGCTATTTATTGTTAAAATAATTACACTGCTGCATGATAAATATTTCTGATCATTTCCCTCCATTTTATATGTTTTTTTAAGCAATGTATCACAGCATTTAAAGAATGATGCATACTTTAACCAAAGTGCTAGAAGTAGTGAGGGGATGATCTAGTCAAACAGATCTCATCCCAAAAATATTTGGGTAATCTGTGAAATACTGCTATTATGCATGGATATTGCTTAAAAAACAAAAGCCTTGCACTTTTTTTAAATAATTCTACTGCATGATGGAACTTAGTTTCTGGAATGGCTTGCCGATTGCACAGCCATACACTAAGGCATACGAGGACACTTGCATTGCCATGTGTTTAATGCACTTTTGCTAGTTTGTTTTTTAGTTGCATGGTTATATTTCTGATTTTGTTTAGTGGTACTAATTTAGAAAAAGGAGACTTGAGGAACCTGGGGACACTGGCTAGTATGAAACAATACAGGCAGTATTCTTGCATTTTTTGGAAGAAGGTTTTTAGTTTCTTTTTAATCTACGAATGCGAGCACACATTCAATATATATACGGAGTACAGTTGCGCCTCTTCTGCCATTTACTTTTTTCAGAAAAGAATGATATTTAACTCCTAAAGTGGGTGTACAATCAGGAAACGATAAACTGTCGGTGGATTAAAGTCTGACGACGGCATATACGAAAATTATTTCCAACAAAGAAAGATCTGGTTTGGCAGTTCTACTATCAACACCAATAGTACTGAACACAGGCTGGTACCTAGCACAGCTGTGAGAACATTCCCAGACAATCAAAATCTCTCCCCCTTACTGATGATCCGCTGGTCTCAAGTACCCAAACTCTATGTTGAAGGCCTGCACACAGTGAAAGCCAACTAAACAGTATTTAACATAACATCCACATACACCACTACAATGGAAAAGTCCAGAATGTCCAGGCTGCGAGATGGCAATGATGATTGAACTACCAATCTAGACCTCTCATGATGCTAAGTATGTCACTTTCAGGACTGAAAGTGGAGGTTCGTCATCGGCTATAGGACTGACAACCAAGTTACCCTCTCAAGTTGATACTCATGAATGAAAGCCTCAAATGATAGTGGCACGACACTGGACACAGTCTCCAGTACATCCTAGAAAAGGTGTACTGCAAAAGCTCACATATTAGGGTCTTGCCCTCTTTTTCCTGTTTCTTCAGTTTGGCTTTCACTGACAGTACACAAACAGCTGTATAATGCCAAATGGGCATAAATGAAATTGGCCGTTGCATTCTTGGTGATATCTGTAAGATACAGCGTAGGTCTGGTGTCTCATCAAAACGCTCTTGGCTGCTGCCTCAGTTGAACCATCCACTACAGTGCAGACAGGATGAATGGTTAAATACCATGTAAAGGACAGGGTTTATAACTAGGTTGACAGCTTTTTTTTAACTCCCCATCAGGCAATTTCTTTTTCAGAGGCTTGAATAGTTCTTTCAACAAGTTTCTTCTAAATATGTGCATATGTACCATGCAGTTTATCAGGATAACAACTAATAAACTCAGGTCAGTCATTCACCCACAATTCCTTACTGGGGGATGCAGATTTTTGTTCTATTGGGTGGCAGCCTTCTTGAGAGTAGCTGTGGCCACTACATATAGTCAGCCTCAGGGATACAAGCAAAAGTTTCCAAGTCTTTACTGGTCCAAAGGATTCTGATCTAGTGTCCTTGTTAACGTAGCCATTATACTACAGTTCTTCCATGCACATTCTTCCAACCAACAACCATGCCATCTGGTGGGTATAATGCCCAATAAGGCCTTCTCCAGTATGAGCTCAGATCCACAGGGCATATTCTGCAGCCCGAGTTAATTTTGTCCTAATCCCTTCCAGAATTTGGCCAGGTTTGGGTCACCAGAGAGGGCCTGATTCCTCATCCTCATTCAATCCTGGGTGGGAGACTTTGGAGAAGAGTCTTAGTGCTTCCTCTTGCTCTTGGTTTTCCTCTGAAGTGCTGGTTGGAGAAATTTTGAAGCAGAAGAAAAAGAATGAACCTACAGGAACCTAGAATCACTGGAATACGTCCCTTCCACGTTGATACTTGAATAGCTGTGGGTGATAGTCAATGGCACCCTATGTTAACCTAAAAAAATCAGAGATGTGAACATCAGTGTTGAAGGGACCAATGCAGAGTAACCTGCATCATTGGGAATTGCAAGTCCAATCAAACTAATGAACCTGACAATGAGGAGTCAAAGGCCAGGCTATAGTTGACCGTAATGGTCAAAATTCTCATCAGCATTTGGTTTGATGTTGAGGGTGTGATTGAGAACTATTTGAAGGCTAATCCCAGTGATGGGCTGGCCAGCTCTAATGAAGTTAGGGCTTTTGTCTGCCCCATGTGCATTACAACAGACATTGAGAGTAGCTGACATCAAGGAGCTTGAAATCAAAAAGCTCAGCACCAACAAATGTGCCAACACAGAGGCTGCAGGGGTCAAGGGCAGCAGCCACAAAGTCAACACCACTGCTGACACTGAAATATCCATCAACTCAAACATCAAGATGTTAACCAGCAGTCAAATTTCAGACAACGCTCGATTCACCCTGATGTTAGCAAGGCAAGAAAAATGAGATCAAGATCACATGTGCTGCATTGATTAGAATGCCAGATGCAGGTTAGAATAACCAAGTTCATCTAACACACAACCCCTGGACCTGACAGACGTTTCCAATTAGAAATGGGGCAGTCTGAGCTCAGGTTCAAATACAGTACAAGCCATACTAGTAGGTCAAGGTTTATTTACAGTTTCCTTTAATGCAACAAGACCCAAGGGGGGGGGGGTCAGACCCCATCTTAGGTGCATTACAGAAGACAGGCTGTTCTAACTCCACCAGAACTGAATTTTTTGGAGACAGTACAGAAAGAGCAGCAGGAGAAGTGGATTCCTAACTGGCTGAAGGGAGGGACTTTGTTGTTGAAAGTCACCAGTATAAAAGAGCTTAAAGGAAGCAAATATGAAACAGTGCTCACATTAATGGGCTTCCCCAGGCTCAAAAACATTTGGAACGGAAGACTTGTGGGAAATTTTTGCCTGCATGTGTATTTTTAAAATTCTTTAGGCTCTATGGAGAGTACTTTCTATTGTAACTAGCTAACAATAAAACCACCTCAAGAAAGACAAGAAAGTAATAGCAATCGTATCTTTCAACTGTCTATATTTTTGCCTCATACTTTTGGTCTGTTCCTCCTAAAATATGTGGTTTTCTGTCAAATGATTGATGTTTACAGTCACTAAATAATGGAATACATTTGAATTTCAGACTTCATATCCTTCAGAAAATAAATGCCAATACAAACCCTGTTATTGCAGCAACTTTCTAAGTTTATGACAGCAATAGTTAAAATCTGTCGCTGATTTGTGGACTCTGTCCCTCTATTATTTTTGGCTTTATGAGATTTCTTGTACTTTGACAGTGCAACTGCCACAATCATCAACCCTTACTTGTAACACTTGGCTCAAATTAATGGCAATGACATTTCCACACACAGTAATCAACATTATATAAAGACTTTTCGCTTTGTATATAATTTTGGTAAAGTCTCTGAATAACCTTTAAAGATGTATTCAGCAGTATTCGTGATAATGGTACCGATCAGCAATGGGGTAGGGAAAGCACAGCGACAAATCTCAACAACAGTTCAACTTTGGAGAGAGAAAAAAGGAATGAACTGACCCTGTCTGCTTTACAGAGACAGACACATACAAAAACATGCAGACACAGACTACATATACTAACTCACTAAATCCAAAGAAGGAATTGTAAAAACAAAAATACTGAAAATCAAACAAAAAAAAAAGTAAAAAATGGAAGCTGGAGGGGGTCCACTTGTTTTAGCTAGGAGACATTCCCCATGGCTGATTGAAACTGGGTCCTTCGGACCAGAAGAACATGGGTAAGGGGAAAGGACTTCTGCATCCTGGAAGGTTGTCATGGATGAAGTACTTGCTGACCTTAGTCCTACAGGTGATAATGACGGGACTCGAACTGTGGATTCATGAAAGAGACAAAAAAAAAAAAAAGGAAAAAGAATGGAAGGCAGTTACTAATGTTCACAGCCAACTTAATAATTCTGCCTGACTTGTAGCCTGGGTGGGAAAAAAAGTCTTAATGTTGTGGCAGCAAGAGAAAATACTGTAGACAAGTGCAAGTGAGATGTGTAAAGCTATAAAGTGCAGAAGAACGAGAGGGTGGCAGAAGGAATGTGTAGCGCTGTATCTTAAAGTCATAAACAAGAAGAAAGAGGAACATGAGTCATATTAAAATACACAAGTTACATCATCATCCTTAGAGGTGTAAAGAAAGAATAGCAGTCATCCTTAAAATGGCAGAGTAAGGTATTGCTGATCGGGATAAAAGACTCTGACTGTAGTCCTTCTCTTAATTTTGGCTTACTAATCTAACTCTATGAGTGAAGTAGTCCACTTGAGACTTGTTTCATCTACCGTCTGGGACACAAAGTCCAGGGATAAAGAAAATATATGAACACTCTTCAGACGGCAATCATCTAACCTCGATGTTTGTACTGGAAAAAGAGACTGCCTAGGGAAACCCATGGAAATACACAGAACCCTCATTTAAGCAGTTTTTAAATAACACATTCTGATCATTATGCACTGAAGCCAGTAATGCACCTGTAATGCATCAGAGCATGTCCAGTAGCTGCAAAAGCATGTTACTCACTGCAGCATCACATACACGCCACTATCCAGAAAAGAGAGAGAACAGAGTTCACGGATCAGGCACTGCACAGCCTGGTACTGAAGGTGTCTCAATCAAAATGGCGACTTCCTAGCAAAGGAGAGGCCATCTGCACCTGCACAACAAAGGTAGTGAGGAGTTGAGTGGCAAAATGATGGTTGCACAGGCTGAACATTTACTGGTTGGGTCAGTGCCAGACCTTGAGGGCACTGAGGAGTATGAGGAAAAGTCCTCCAGTCCTTGTCCTTTCTTACCTTTGACACAGTGACTTCAATGTTTTCTTTTCTTGGTCCTCTGTATCCTTAGGTCAAAGAGCTAAACAGGCAGACATTAAAAAGGGGTACTTGGCTCCCAATTTTCTCTAACGTTTCAGCCATAAGGGCATTTCCCTGGACTTTATGTGACCTCCGAGTGGATGCTCTGGATTACTAAACTATTGACACAACAAACACCAACTGGTGCTGCATCAAGAAAAGAAGATGGTTCTGATGAGGACATTTGTGACGAACAGAAAAACAAAAAACAAACCAAAACAAAAAACACAAGCAAAATGATGGCATAAGTCAGTAAATGAAAAATACAGAACACCTTGTGCCAACTATTTCAGCTTTTTCTCTACAGGTGACAGTAAAGATTTGGAGGATTCCAAAATTGTTTGCTAATCAGGAAGGATCTAATCTAGCCCATGAATAGGGTTCCCGCTGTCGGGAAAAAAAAGTATTTTTCGCCACTAATCCTGCTGCCAGAAACACAACCCAGAAAAATAACTCTACCAAAGTCCTGTAGACAGGGTATTTAAAATTACATATACATTAATGGTACAATGCTATATTGCATTGGAACAGCTACAGTGATATTAATGTGTGCAAAATAGAGGATTATGATTGGGTCTCTGATCGTAACCATGTTATCATGTGTTGGAGACACGAATACCAAAAAATTCACATTGAAAGCAAAGCCTGGGAGATGAATCTTGGCATCCATGTTGAGAACTCATAACAAGTGGTTATGATCAATTAGACGTAATCATAACTCTGTAGTGCATGGAGCTTTACCTATTCCACATAAATCACTAACAAAAGTTGTGAAAGCCAATAAAACACGTAGTGAGTTTTACTGCACAGCCAGCAAGTACATACAACTGAATGAAAAAGTCAAGGACAACTTTTAAATGCTACTTTGATTTAAATAAACAAGTTACTTACAGACCAACTTCTGTGCATAAAACAAAAATATGAGGCAATATATTCACGGAAAGTTAAAAGTCAAGGAACATGCCTCCCATGAAATCCAACCATCACTTATGGGGTGTGTAACAATTGTTACAGTTGGGTCTTACACTACACAACTGCTTTACAGGCTTGATTTTTTCTTATTTTGGAACATAATCACAGTGCTCCCTGCACTACAAAGTACCTAATGGCCTTGAAACATTCTCTATTTCAAGGATACCCTAAAAAGATGGAAGGATTGCGCAGGAACTCCTGCTTTCAAGTTTAGCTCTTGGTAAGGGTGTGAGTCTGTGAACTGTTAACACTGACCACAAATAACATTTTGGAAACATATAAACACACCTCATGTACACACACACACACACACACACAAAATTCATGTGCATGTCAAAATGTACCTAGCAAACTAATTTGAAATTCAAACACCAATTGATATCATTAATCAGAATTACAGACAACTCATATTTGTATACTGGCAAACATCAAACTTACATTCATATTTATCTCAAAATTAATTCAAACACCAGTGCAATCATTAGTCAGAAGTTCAATTCTGTACAGCTCTGACCTAACACTTCACAAAGAATATCCCTGTAGAAAGAAATGTTTTTTTTCAATAAGCCAAACAGCAGCCATTTACCAAAAGGCTGAACTACAGCATATGGCAGCAATCTGGAACTAATTAGTCTGGTTCCAACAGCAAAACATATGTTAATCTTGCTGATCCCCTTCAACAAGTCTCAAGAATTCCATGTTTAACTTCTAAAAACACAAAGGAATGTACAAGGCTTCCTGTAGCTCTGTTAAATGGAAATCTTAGGGATGCAGTGGATGTCCCCTCGATACACTACCACATATTCTTCAACTGAAAACTTCTAAATCATCAGTATGACACTGACATCTGGCATCCTTTCAAAGGGTCGATCTAGCAGTCATCACTCTGAA